>NC_079222.1:48305050-48485547 GCF_029633865.1 Lampris incognitus
CCAGGCTACCCCAGCCGATCCAGCGCCAGCTCTCCCAGCCAGAGGCCTTCGACACACCTCCCCGGGCTCCACATGACAACACCAAAAACAGTCGAGGCTAGGTGAGGCCGCTGCCAGACCGCCCTCGGTGTTATCGGAACTGCCGGTCTGCATGGGCTAGCAGTTAGCTTAGCTTGCCCTGCTTCCGCGTCCTGTCAGACCGCCCTCGGCGTTTCATCTTCAGGCAGAGCTCCAGGCTGACCAAGCTCTCCCTGCAGATCCAGCAGGGAGAGCTTGGTCAGCCATCAAACGAAGACAAACTGAGACGGAGACGTGGACAAAGACACCGCATGGACGGTACTGGGTGAGGCTGCCGCAAACATGACTTCACGCCGCCATCTTACCACCTTCATAAAGCTCTATGTTATCATTTAAACCAAGCTCAACCACATCACAGAATAGCCAAGTGGTTTTTAGAACTTGCAAAAACAGCCTACAAAACTGGTCATCTGACCTCAGCGTGACTTCAGTCGACATGCCTGTCTGTCAGTACTGCACTGTTTTAAATGACCAGTACTCATCTGCCCTGATGAATAAGGACACATCTTACATGTCATGCAGACTCGTTATGCTGGAGCTAATGGAGCACGTGTTTATCTATGCTAATGAATCTTGGAGTGCGAGATGACAAGTTCATATTTACACACATACATGCATAAACACACTCATGACAATACACATAGCATCTGCTCTCGTGCGACAAAGTAAATGCAGTATGCACGTCTCGCCTGCGCCCGCTTTGAGTCAAGAGAATCTGCACAGAGCTTTCAAGTGAGGGCGGAGAGGCACCACGGTGCAGCAGAAGAGACCTTGAGCGGTAGCAGAGCCTCCATCCTGGGAGCTGTAGACCACGGCCTTACTGCTGACTCGCGCCGCCGCCCCGCGGGCTGAATAAGGTGGCAGCGGTGACTTGGCACTCTTGGAAGGGACCACGGTAGCGTTTTCTACAGGAAACAAGAACACACACGCACACACACACACACACACACACAGACACACACACACACACACACAGACACACACACACACACACACACACACACAGACACACACAGACACACACACACACACACACACACACACAGACACACACAGACACACACACAGACACACACACACACACACACACAGACACACACACACAATTTTAGAGGAATACCATTAATTTGAAAGCAGGAAAGTAAAGTCAAATATTGGACTGCTCCTGGTAAACTTAACATATATATATATATATATATATATATATACACTACCGTTCAAAAGTTTGGGATCACCCAAACAATTTTGTGTTTTCCATGAAAAGTCACACTTATTCACCACCATATGTTGTGAAATGGATAGAAAATAGAGTCAAGACATTGACAAGGTTAGAAATAATGATTTGTATTTGAAATAAGATTTTTTTTACATCAAACTTTGCTTTTGTCAAAGAATCCTCCATTTGCAGCAATTACAGCATTGCAGACCTTTGGCATTCTAGCTGTTAATTTGTTGAGGTAATCTGGAGAAATTGCACCCCACGCTTCCAGAAGCAGCTCCCACAAGTTGGATTGGTTGGATGGGCACTTCTTTGATCAGATTGAGTTTCTGGAGCATCACATTTGTGGGGTCAATTAAACGCTCAAAATGGCCAGAAAAAGAGAACTTTCATCTGAAACTCGACAGTCTATTCTTGTTCTTAGAAATGAAGGCTATTCCATGCAAGAAATTGCTAAGAAATTGAAGATTTCCTACACCGGTGTGTACTACCCCCTTCAGAGGACAGCACAAACAGGCTCTAACCAGAGTAGAAAAAGAAGTGGGAGGCCGCGTTGCACAACTGAGCAAGAAGATAAGTACATTAGAGTCTCTAGTTTGAGAAACAGACACCTCACAGGTCCCCAACTGGCATCTTCATTAAATAGTACCTGTTAGAGCCTGTTTGTGCTGTCCTCTGAAGGGAGTAGTACACACCGGTGTAGGAAATCTTCAATTTCTTAGCAATTTCTTGCATGGAATAGCCTTCATTTCTAAGAACAAGAATAGACTGTCGAGTTTCAGATGAAAGTTCTCTTTTTCTGGCCATTTTGAGCGTTTAATTGACCCCACAAATGTGATGCTCCAGAAACTCAATCTGCTCAAAGAAGTGCCCATCCAACCAATCCAACTTGTGGGAGCTGCTTCTGGAAGCGTGGGGTGCAATTTCTCCAGATTACCTCAACAAATTAACAGCTAGAATGCCAAAGGTCTGCAATGCTGTAATTGCTGCAAATGGAGGATTCTTTGACGAAAGCAAAGTTTGATGTAAAAAAAATCTTATTTCAAATACAAATCATTATTTCTAACCTTGTCAATGTCTTGACTCTATTTTCTATTCATTTCACAACATATGGTGGTGAATAAGTGTGACTTTTCATGGAAAACACGAAATTGTTTGGGTGATCCCAAACTTTTGAACGGTAGTGTATATATATATATATGTTCTCTTCCTTCGATTCAATTTAAAAGTAAACCTTTACTTGTGTGATGTAGTGATAGACACATGACATTACTGCGGGGTGAAACCTAACAGAGATCTAGTGAGGGTGCTGCAGATGCTTCTTATGTACATGATTAGCAAAAGATGTTGTTGTTGGGGGCGTCCGGGTAGCGTGGCGGTCTATTCCGTTGCCTACCGACACGGGGATCGCCGGTTCGAACCCCCGTGTTGCCTCCGGCTTGGTCGGGCGTCCCTACAGACACAATTGGCCGTGTCTGCGGGTGGGAAGCCGGATGTGGGTATGTGTCCTGGTCGCTGCACTAGCGCCTCCTCTGGTCGTTGGGGGGGACTGGGGGGGACAGCATGATCCTCCCACGCGCTACGCCCCCCTGGTGAAACTCCTCACTGTCAGGTGAAAAGAAGCGGCTGGCGACTCCACATGTATTGGAGGAGGCACGTGGTAGTCTGCAGCCCTCCCCGGATCGGCAGAGGAGGTGGAGCAGCGACCGGGTGGGCTTGGAAGAGTGGGGTAATTGGCCGGATACAATCGGGGAGAAAAATCCAACTTAAATCCAAAAACAAAAAAGAAAATCACAGAAGGTTGAATCAGTTCATCGGGACACAACGTTTATTGCGAGAAGCATGTCATCATCATCTAAGAGACCTCTTCAGTCTCAGCTGACTGCAGGTACCCCCACCCTTATAAACAATACCTTTTCTCTATAGGTTGTTTGCATATGACGTCACGAGCTACGGATGGAGGCAGCAAGTGATTTTCTACATAGGAAGCACTATCACAAACTTTTGAAATGCCTATGTTTGGCGTCATGAACTGAGAGGCCACAAGGGGTTTTTATTGAGTACCAAAAGTTGTTGTTCATGAGGGGGAAAAATGCAAGAAATTGACTGAAAACGGAGTCGGATAACGCGCGTGTGTGCAGTGACCACTTGGTCAAAGAAATCACTCTTCATAACATAAGATCATGTCCAACATGTCTTACTTCCTGTTTACACCTTTCTCTCATAACATCGTCTAGACTAGCACTCTTCATAACATAAGATCATGTCCAACATGTCTTACTTCCTGTTTACACCTTTCTCTCATAATATCGTCTAGACTAGCACTCTTCATGACATAAGATCATGTCCAACATGTCTTACTTCCTGTTTACACCTTTCTCTCATAACATCGTCTGGACTAGCACAGCTCGGGCTAAACTAGCTCCATCTCGTCCATCTGAATCTCGCGCGTCATCAGAATTACGTGACTGCAAACAATACAGCGACATAACGACCGAAACCAACGATCGGTTTCATATGCAAATATGGGCGTGACCATTAACTAGAGCTACAATGGCCATGTATACTATTCACAGAGGATTCGAGAATGTTTGCAATCACAGCATTTTAAGATTGCTCACAAAAGGCACCTACAGGGCAGTGGCCACTCTTTCAAGGATGAGGATGTGCACATCCTTGATAGGGAGTTTGTCTGTGAATGTTCTCATTCATCCAGGTCATGGTTAGCCAAATACAGCGACCAAATACAGACAACACAGGCTCATACCCACTAGCCTGTGCCTGTGTACCACAATGAAAGGACATAGAGCAGACAGAATCATAGAGAAGGCACAGAATCAACTCCTGAATGAAAGAGTGAGACAGGTCCATTTCACTATTGAAGGGCTGAAGGAGAAATCTGACCAACTACTCCAGCAAATAACATCCAACTTGCCTGGTGCGGTCTTGGAGAGGATTACTGATTTCACCAAGAAAGCCCAACTATCTCAACACCACAAAACCAAAGAAAGGCAGACGAGGAAGTTTCAAAACTTACAGCGACGAACCAACAACACTAGCCAAGCAGATATACTTACCTGGAGACAAAAGACAGAACATCCCACACAAAACGGAACGCAGAACAGATGGATCAAGAATCTGTCGGACAAGGTACTTTCCCAATCAGAGAAGGAGGTCTTAGCCAAAGGACTGAACTTCGCCATGACACCCAAACAGCTACCTATAGTTGACCTCATCACATCCACAGAATCAGCCATAAGGAAAAACAATCTAACAGAAACCGAGGCGGAACAGCTTAGGTTAAAGGTATCAGCAGCTCTGTCCAATGCGAAACTCCCTCCTTCCAACCTAACCATGGAGGGAAGGAAAGCCGTGACAGCCCTGAGCAAGGATGAAAACATCACTATCCTTCCAGCAGATAAGGGGAGATGCACGGTTATCCTCAACACAACAGACTACCACGCCAAGATCACGTCATTACTCAGCGACACCGACACCTATGAACCTCTGAGACGCGATCCTACTAGTGGTTACAAGAGGAGAATAATAGAGTACCTACAGAAACTACAGAAAGGAGGAACCATTGATCGGATACAATACCACCGTCTCTACCCACAAGATAACATTCCATGCATATATGGACTCCCTAAGATCCATAAAGATGGAAAAACCCTCAGGCCCATCGTCAGCAGCATAAACTCGGTCACGTACAACATTGCCAAACATATAGCCAACATCTTGACTCCTTTAGTGGGCCAAACACCTCACCATATCCAAAACTCCGTTGACTTCATGGACAAGGTCCAAGGCGTAAAACTGGAACCGGATGTAACCATGGTATCCTACGATGTGACCTCGTTATTCACCTGCATCCCAACCATGGAGGCTTTGGAAACTGTGAGGGAACCTTTGCCATGGGACGACACTCTCCACAATAGGACCAACCTCAGCCCAGACCAGATTTGCCAACTACTGGACCTTTGCCTGAACACTACATATTTCCAATTCAGGGGTCAGTTTTACAGACAGAAACATGGCTGTGCAATGGGCTCACCAGTATCGCCCATTGTGGCCAACTTATATATGGAAGAGGTAGAACACAGGGCCCTGAGCTCCTTCAGAGGAACACCTCCGAGCCACTGGTTCAGATATGTGGACGACACATGGGTCAAAATCCAAACACAAGAGGTGCAAGCGTTTACCAAACACATCAACTCAGTGGACAAGAACATTAAGTTCACAAGGGAAGATGTAAAGAACAACAGTTTGCCCTTCTTGGACTGTGACGTCCACATCGGGGAAGACAGGAGCCTCCACCTTGCAGGAAACCTACACACACAGACCAATATCTACTTTTCGACTCACACCACCTGCTGGAACACAAACTGAGCGTCATCAGAACTTTGCAACACAGAGCTGACAATGTGCCCAGCAGCACTCAGGCCCAACAAGAAGAACACAAACACCTGAGGGGAGCTCTAAAAACCTGCAGGTACCCCAGTTGGACCTTTGTGAAAACTGCAACATGTTCCAGAAAGACCAACCGGGTGAGCAATGAGGAGAAAAGGAACAGAAGGAAGAGCACAGTCATCCCGTATGTTTCTGGGGTCTCCGAGAAACTCAGGAGAATTTTCAAAAAAGACCGCATCCCGGTATACTTCAAACCCAGCAACACACTCCGACAAAGACTGGTTCATCACAAAGACCGTGTAGGACACACCCAGAAAAGCAATCTGGTGTATGCCGTACAATGCAGTGAGGACTGCACTGACCTATACATAGGAGAAACCAAACAACCACTACACAAGCGGATGGCCCAACACAGAAGGCCAAACTCCTCAGGACAAGACTCAGCAGTCTATCTACACCTAAAGGAGAAGACACACTCCTTCCAGGACAGCAACGTACACATTGTGGACAGAGAAGATAGATGGTTTGAAAGAGGGGTGAAGGAAGCCATCTATGCGAAACTGGAAAAACCATCCCTCAACAGAGGAGGAGGTCTGCGACACCACCTATCTCCCACCTACAATGCCGTCCTTTCATCTCTACCCAGGAGACTCAAGAAGCCTAGCTCCAATAACAACAGTTGGTCACTAACGGCTCCAACGACTCTCGTGACCACTGAACAATGAAGTCGAAAGTAACACCCCCAACGACCGTCGCTGCTAAGCAAATGCAAATCAATAGGTCCGATGGCGACATGCGCGGCTGGACATCGGAGCCCAGGAGAGCCACGCATATCAACAGCTCCGATAACGACGGGCGCGGCCATAACATCGGTACACAAAAGAGCCACTCATATCTATGGCTCTGTTAGCGACGGGCGTTGGTAAACATCTGATCACAAAGAGCCATGCATATCAATAGCTCCGACAACGACTCCTAGAGGATAAATATCTGAGTTTCATCACCAGTCAGTCAGACTACCTTGGTCTAGTCAGAAAGGCACGAACTGAGGAAGCCTCTTGGATGAGAGGCGAAACGTCTTCACGGATACATACCAAGTCCAGTTGCATTTGATTCAACTCCTTTGGATTACCTTGATAGGGAGGAACGCTGGTTTGAAAGGGGAGTCAAAGAGGCCATCTATGTGAAGAGGGAACGACCATCCCTGAACCAAGGGGGGGGGGGGCTAAGAGTATATCTGTCACCATCTTACAATGTTGTGATTGCAAACATTCCCAAATCAATTTGTGAATAGTACACATGGCCATTGTAACTCTGATCGTTGGTTTCGGTGGTTATGCCACTGTATTGTTTATAAGGGTGGGGACACCTGCAGTCAGTTTAGACTGAAGGGGTCACTTAGATGAGTGATGACACGTTTCTCTCTCAATAAACATATCCAGATGAACTGATTCACCTTTCTGTGGTAATTTAAACGTCTATAACCCTGGCCGAATTTTGCAGCCTAATAGTGATGTACCCTTATTCAGTAAGGTTGTCTTATTGAATAGAGATGCTACTTTAAACCAGTTGAACGGTCTCATCTCATCTCATCTCATCTCATCATCAGCCGATTCTCCGGAGTCGAGTCGCAGTAGCATTAAGCTAAATAGGACACTCCAGACTTCCCTTTCCCCAGCAACACTATCCAGCTCCTCCTGGGGGATCCCAAGATATTCCAAGGCCAGACTGGACATGTAGTCCCTCCAGCGAGTTCTGGGTCTACCCCCGGGTCTCCTCCCAATTGAACGTGCCCCGAAAGCCTCCAAAGGAAGGCGCCCAGGAGGCATCTTTATCAGATGCCCGAATCACCTCAACTGGCTCCTTTCGACGCAAAGGAGTAGCGGCTCTATGCCAAGCTCCCTCCGGATGTCCCGAGCTCCTCACCTTATCGCTAAGGCTGATCCCAGACACCCTGCGGAGGAAACTCGTTTCAGACGCTTCTATCCACCATCTCACCCTTTCCATCACTACCCAAAGCTCATGACCATAGTTGAGGGTTGGAACGAAGACTGACTGGTAAATTGAGAGCTTTACCTTCCGGCTCAGCTCCCTCTTCACCACAACGGTCCGGTACAACGTCCACATTACTGCTGATGCTGCACCAATCTGCCTGTCAATCTACCGCTCCATCCTACCCTCAGTCGTGAACAAGACGTCGAGATACTTCAACTCCTTCACTTGAGGCAACAACTCATCCCCAACCCGGAGGGAGCAATCTCACCATTTTCCGGTAGTTGGTATCAGTTGAACTAATCAGGTACAAAATGTTCTCCAGCACAATTTACAAAGAGGTCTTCATCACTTGGTCCCTCGAAAGAACTGAACTCTTTTCAAACTTTTTTTCCTACTGTTAGTGTGATGCTCTTCTTAGGTTATATGAAACATCAGCCTCTTACCAACAGTTGCATTCAGGGTGTGAATATCAGTATTCACTTTTTCCTTGGGAGGAACTTACCAATTAAAACTCGAGAAATGAAACAGATAGAAATGATCACGTGGAAGGGAGGGTGTCTCATTAGAAGGATCACTAACGACACAGAGCAGCTTCAGTCTGACTCATCTAAAACACGGCCAGCAGTGATGAGGACACACCAGCTCTCCATCTTTGGGTTTTGGGGGGGTTTTTTTGCTTTGTTTTAGGTTTGTTTTTTTTTTTTTTTTGTTTTTTTTTTAGAATATCTGAGCAATCCTATCCTCTAAAAAAAAGGAAATAAGAAAGCCACTTTATTTAAAAGCCATTTTATTTTTGTCATTGTACAGGTTACAATGAATTTGTCTTCTCTATTTAACCCATCCTATTGTATAGGAGCAGTGGGCAGCTGCAGCACCCGGAGACCAACTCCAGTTCAGGAAGCACCTGATAGTAGTACCAACACATACATCGTCACATAGTAAATGGGGCTTTGAGTGGAATCAGGCAGAAGCCGTCATAAGTAAAATATCCCCAAATCTCTAAGAAAAGACAAGCATATCAGAACAAAAATATAACACAGGACACTCTGGAAAGGTATCAGGCGAGGGCCATCATGAACCACAGAGCCCAAATTCTCCTCTAGAGAGGAAACAGGAAAGGAGAACATCCTGGATTACAGCATGACACGCATATCAAAATCCTCGTCGAGGCCCGTAGGGCTGAAGTGTATCTAAAGTGTCAATCCAAAAGAGCTCCCTTTGGCATATCTTTCTTTCCATATCGCCCCCTCTCGGCAATTCAATGTGTTCAACGCCCTGAAATCGTAGAGAGGAGATAGGGTGTGAGAATTCGTTAAAACGACGGGCAACAGGATAGTTTACATCACTACGTCTGATGGAGCTGCTTTACTCACTACTCCTATGTTTAAGCAGGCATGTCGTTTTACCTATATCAATCTTATCACATGGGCTTTTCCCCTTTTTTCTCCCAAACTCTACTTGGGCTATTTTCCAAGCCGTCCTGGTCGCTGCTCCACCCCCTCTGCCAATCCGGGGAGGGCTTCAAGACTTCCACATGCCTCCTTCGATACATGTGGAGTCACCAGCCGCTTCTTTTCCTCTGACAGTGAGGAGTTTCACCAGGGGGACATAGCAAAGGAGGCACTACTGCAGCGACCAGGACACATACCCACATCCGGCTTCCCACCCCGCAGACACGGCCAATTGTGTCTGTGGGGAGGTAACACAGGGATTCGAACCAGCGATCCATTATCCGAACTGCTCATCCTGCTCTCAGGTTCGTGGGGATGCTGGAGCCTATACCAGCAGCCACTGGGGCAGAAGGCTGGGAGACACCCCAGGCAGGCCGCCAGACCATCACAGGGCCCCCCCCCCCCCACACACACACACACACCTAGGGACAATTTAGTATGGCCGAGTCACCTGACCTACATGTCTTTGGACTGTGGGAGGAAACCGGAGCATCCGGAGGAAACCCACGCAGACACGGGGAGAACATGTAAACTCCACACAGAGGACGACCCCCAAGGTTGGACTACCCCGGGCTCGAACCCAGAACCTTCTTGCTGTGAGGCGACTGCGCTAACCACTGCGCCACTGTGCCACCCATGGGCAATTTAATAAATAATAATAATAAATCACATGTTCTGTGGTGCATGTGATAAAGCCCTTAGCAGGAAAACTTTCCCTGATCTAGGATGTCTAAAAACAAGAGTTTTCCATGTGTTGTGGCATTGGGCGCAATTGCCACATGGCTAATTTCCATCTTTTAAAGGAGCTAAAAGAGTCTGTTTCAGATCTGCCCTAATGTTGGCCGGCACCAGCTGGTTGCCCGAGTCTTTGTTGCCCTGAGGAGTACCCGTAGTGACACAGGAGACAGAGTAATCTGGAACCCTGTTGTTTTCGTGCTCGTTTATTATTATTCAGAAATGTCTGCACAAAGTCCAGTGACATGGTAAGTTGTAGAGACGTGAGACTTTGCCCAGAGATTGGAAGTAGGGTGCGAGTGCTGCTCAAGAAATATGACCCCAATCGGTCTGATGGGGGCACTATAATTAAAGGTCAAATTTGATAGGTCACAACTCCTACGCTGTAAGTCCAATTTACACGAAACTTGGTACAGACATCCATCTCTCCTCACTCTATAAAGTTCCCTCAAAAACCACTAAAGTCCGCCTGACCAGATTTTCCGCCATTTTTTATTTTTTTGAAAAACACATTTTTGACATCTCCTCCTAAACAGTAGCTCCGATTTCAACCAAATGTTCTATGGATCATTATTACACCAAGCTTGTCGAAATTTGTATAAAGCTTGTACAAATCTGTATTTTGATAAAATGTTTATAAATTTCATTTAGTTTTAATATACTGACCAATGAACTCCAAGAGGGCATGACTCAGCACATACATAGACCAAAGTCAGCAACCGTTGGGCCAATCCTCACAAAACTTGCACATAAGTACATTCCCTAAAAGTTGCATTCAAGTCGACCACTAGGGGGCGTTACAAATAAAAACGGGCGTGGCATAGCACAAATCAGACTATAAATCAGAAATTTTCCAATAATTACAAAACTCACAGGATATTTTTCATGACAATGTTGAACCACATGTGTAAAAGTATTTTGAAATCGCTCAATAGGGGGCGCCACAAGTTCCCAACACGTACGGCCGTAAATCAATGACAGTTTGTCCAAACATCACCAAACTTGGTGGATATTTTTAAATAAGATGTTGAAGCTTTCAACGTCTAGCTGTCTATGTTGGTTTGAATCCCAAACTCGCCACTTACTGCTATATCTACTTTTGGGCACTTTTTTGTAAATGTTCAAAGCGGGATCTATAAAATGCAACTTGGTAAGCCTCATTAATGCACTGTAAAGCATAGCTTCTGTCCAAAAAACGTTTTTTTTCACTGCAGGAGCTTTATCAATAAATTCCTCATAGGAGTGACATAGGCGTCTGAGCCTGTAGAACTGAATCTTGGGTAAATCATATTTCAGAACTCTGGGATGAGCACTGCTGGATAAGAGGAACGTACTCCTGTTTCTTTTTGATAGTGGTGAGGCTGCCATTGCATAGTACAGTCCACATATCCAAAAAAGATACAGGTTTACGATCATATTCAACTGAGAACTTTAGGTCAGAATTCATACTGTTGAGGAGATTAACAAAATCATT
The DNA here is from genome assembly GCF_029633865.1 of Lampris incognitus. Classification (NCBI taxonomy): domain Eukaryota; kingdom Metazoa; phylum Chordata; class Actinopteri; order Lampriformes; family Lampridae; genus Lampris; species Lampris incognitus. Next base: position 48,316,413 of record NC_079222.1, read on the forward strand.
CAACTCATTGCTAGTCCCTTGGCAAATGCAAAAGATATCTGAACCATTTGAGAATTTTGTGAAGGGGTTTCCGTTAGTGTTAAAAACATACCTTTGTTTAAAAAAAAAGCCCGCATATAAATTAGCATATTCTGGAGCAATAGTAGAACCCATCGATGTTCCGTTGAGTTGCAGGAAAAAATCTCCAATGAAGGAGAAGTAGTTCAGTTTAAGAACCTGAACCTAAGCAGCGGGAGCACCTGAGTGGCGTGGCGGTCTACTCCGTTGCCTACCAGCGGGGGGATCGCCAGTTTGAATCTCCGTGTTACTTTCAGCTTGGTCGGGCATCCCTACAGACACGATTGGCCGTGCAGTGTTATCACTGCAATGACTCGACTGTTTTAACAAATTGAGCGAACCCAAAAGTATCAACTAGCACCAGAGAGGCTTTACTTAGAGGATCAGCAGCCTTATTCAGATGAATATTGAAATCATCAAGAATTGGAATATCATCAGAATGAGTACCAAGACCTGAGTCAAATTCCCCAAATTCTTCAAGAAATAGTGAGTAACAGCCAGGAGGTCCATAGAGTATCACAATTTGGACTGAGCCGAGTCTATTCACGGCTGAGGGAGATGGACCAAGAACAAGAGCTTCAAAAGACTGGACTTTAGATTCAAGTCTAGAAATCAGATTGAAAATAGATTTATAGGGGGCGTCCAGGTGGCGTAGCGGTCTATTCCGTTGCCTACCAACACAGGGATGGCCGGTTCGAATCAACATGTTACCTCCGGCTTGGTCGGGCACAATTGGCCGTGTCTGCAGGTGGGAAGTCAGATGTGAGTATGTGTCCTGATTGCTGCACTTCCTCTGGTTGGTAGGGGCGCCTGTTCGGGAGGGAGGGGGAACTGGGGGGACTAGCGTGATCCTCCCACATGCTAAGTCTCCCTGGCGAAACTCCTCACTGTCAGGTGAAAGAAGCGGCTGGCGACTCCACATGTATCGGAGGAGGCACGTGGTAGTCTGCAGCCCTCCCTGAATCGGCAGAGGGGCTGGAGCAGTGACCGGGAAGGCTCGGAAAATGGGGTAATTGGCCAAGTACAATTGGCGAAAAAAAGAGGGAAAAAGCCACACAAAAAAAAAAACATAACTTTGTTCAAAAAAAGCCCACATATAGTAAATCAGCATATTCTAGAGCAAAAGTAGAACCCATCGATGTTCCTTTGAGTTGTAGGAAGAAATCACCAATGACGGAGAAGTAGTTCAGTTTAAGAACCTAAGCAGCTAGCTCACAGATGGATGTACTGGGTGGCAGTGCTTCCTCGATGTGGTCTTTTAGATGATACTCCAGAGCCGCAAGACCTCTGTCATGGGAGATATTAGTGTAGAGGCTTTCCACATCTAAGGTTCCAAGAAAGACATTGTCACGTAAATCTTTTAATGTTGATAACTTGTTTAATAAATTAGCCGTCCTTAATATATGAAGGAAGCGTCTGAACCTATGGCCTAAGAAAATGATCAACATAATTAAATAATGGCTCTAGCAGAGAATAATTACTGACTACAACAGTTTGGCCTTTGGCTTTAACCAAGCTTTTATGGATTTTAGACAGCATATAGAGCACAGGAGTTACAGGATGTTTACAATTCAAAAAAATCAAATCCATTCTTAGAGATCAATTTCAGTTCAAGAGCTCGGCCTTTGACATCAATCTTTTTTTTTTGGAAATCAAAGGGTTGGGTTAGTCTCAAGTTTTTTGTAGAAAAAAAAATGTACGGCACATCTGGGTAGCGTAGCAGTCTATTCCATTGCCTACCAACTCGGGGATCGAATCCCCATGTTACTTCCGGCTTGGTCAGGTGTCCCTACAGACACACTTGGCTGTGTTTGCGGGTGGGAAGCCGGATGTGGGTATTTGTCCTGGTCACTGCACTAGCGCCTCCTCTGGTCAGTTGAGGTGCCTGTTTGGGGGGGGACTGGGGGAATAGCGTGATCCTCCCACGCGCTACATCCCCCTGGTGAAACTCTTCACTGTCAGGTGAAAAGAAGCAGCTGGCGAAGCCACATGTATCGCAGGAGACGTGGTAGTCTGAAGCCCTCCTCGGATCGGCAGACGGGGTGTAGAAGTGACCGGGACGGCTCGGAGGAGTGGGGTAATTGGCCGGATACAATTGAGAAGAAAAGGGGGAAAAAATCCACACAAAAAAAAAGTTCATCAGTTATTTGCCAGTAGGCCTCTTCTTTGTAGTCTGACATATTCTGAATGACTATAGCGCCTCCTTTGTTGGTAGGTTTGATGAAAATCTCAAGAGTATTTAGAGAATTCTTGTATAGCCAAATATTGATATTTTCTAAAATTAGAGAGAAAATGAGGGGTTTGTCTTTCAATAAGTCAAAGGTTTCTTGCTCGACTATTCTGCAAAAAGTTTGAATCGATGGACTTGAGGTATAAGGCATAAATGTGCTTTTAGGCTTAAATACAGGTTCATCAGACCTTTGTGTATCAGAGATGCCCAACATATTTCAGTTTAATCTTTCTAAAGAAAAGGAATAAATCCATCTTCCCCTTGAAGAGTTTGTCTTACATGTGGGGACAAAGCTTGGATCTTTGGTGAGAGCATAAAGATGATGGGGAGTGAGTACCTTATCTGAAAGGTTAATCACAGGATTCTGGCTTCTTCTGGCTTCTGGTGAAGGTCTTGTTCCTGAGGTTTGGGTTTCCTCCTACCCGTCCTCGTTTTCTTCCATGCCACTTGCCGTTTTTTGAATGGTGATTTCTGCCTACCAGATGGTGGTAGGAGCTCCTGTTAGAATTGCCGTCACTAGGGAAATCACTGTCGGCCCTGGTGGTATCTGACTGGTTAGTCTGGTGGCTTGTGGTGGATCGATGCTGAGGATCTTCTTCTTGGACCCACTTGTAGACTTTAAGCTGAATGTAATCCAGGGTGTCATGCTTGTATGTCTTGAGTTTGGTTGCCATCAGATCATTTTCATATGACTAGAGTGTTTAATAGTCAATGACATTGTGAAACTCATCGCCCAGTTTCTCTCCCATACATGCTTAATGATTTGCAATGTCTTTCAATGCGTCCACCTCGTGTCATGAGACCTCTTCAATTATCAACAGCATGAGATCCGTCGAACATTTATTCAATATTCTGCACCACTTTTTGGTTATCCAAAGGAGTTGAATCAAGTGCAACTGGACTTGGTATGTATCCTTGAAGACGTTTCGCCTCTCATCCAAGAGGCTTCCTCAGTTCGTGCCTTTCTGACTAGACCAAGCTAGTCTGACTGGCTGGCGATGAGACTCAGAATTTATCCTCTAGGAGTCGTTGTCAGAGCTATTGATATGCGTGGCTCTTTGTGTCCCGATGTTTACCAACGCCCGTCGCTAACAGAGCCATAGATATGAGTGGCTCTTTTGTGTACCGATGTTTGGACGCCCCCGTCGTTATCGGAGCTATTGATATGCGTGGCTCTCCTGTGCTCCAATGTCCAGCAGCGCACGTCGCCATCGGACCTATTGATTTGCATTTGTTTAGCAGCGACGGTCGTTGGGGGTGTTAGTTTCGACTTCATTGTTCAGTGGTCATGAGAGTCTTTGGAGCCGTTAGTGACCGACTGTTGTTCTTGGAGGCTAGGCTTCTTGAGTCTCCTGGGTAGAGATGAAAGGACGGCATTGTAAGTGGGAGATAGGTGGTGTCGTAGACCTCCTCCTCTGTTGAGGGATGGTTTTTCCAGTTTCGCATAGATGGCTTCCTTCATCCCTCTTTCAAACCATCTATCTTCTCTGTCCAAAACGTGTACGTTGCTGTCCTCGAAGGAGTGTGTCTTCTCTTTTAGGTGTAGATAGACTGCTGAGTCTTGTCCTGAGGAGTTTGGTCTTCTGTGTTGGGCCATCCGTTTGTGTAGTGGTTGTTTGGTTTCTCCTATGTATAGGTCAGTGCAATCCTCATTGCATTGTATGGCATACACCAGATTGCTTTTCCGGGTGTGGTAAACAGTCTTTGGGATGAACCAGTCTTTGTCGGAGTGTGTTGTTGGGTTTGAAGTATACCGGGATGCGGTGTTTGTTGAAAATTCTCCTGAGTTTCTCGGAGACCCAAGAAACATACGGGATGACTGTGCTCTTCCTTCTGTTCCTTTTCTCCTCGTCGCTCACCTGGTTGGTCTTTTTGGAACGTATTGCAGTTTTCACAAAGGTCCAACTGGGGTAGCCGCAGGTTTTTAAAGCTCCCCTCAGGTGTTTGTGTTCTTCTCGTTGGGCCTGAGTGCTGCTGGGCACATTGTCCGCTCTGTGTTGCAAAGTTCTGATGACGCTCGGTTTGTGTTCCAGCGGGTGGTGTGAGTCAAAAAGTAGATTTTGGTCTGTGTGTGTAGTCCTCATTTTGTTTCTCAATGGTAGGAGCTTTTTGGATGCAGAGTCCCTGAGGAACGCGCTTGTTGTGCCAATACTCACTCAAGGTGCAGCCATGCAATTTGAGACATGTCTCTTTCTTTTTGAGCTGGATTAACTTTGTTTTCATCCCTTATGACGAGGAAAGGTGGTTCCTAAACATTAGCAACTGGGAATAAATTCTGCTCGGCATCAGCATCTGATAAGGTAAAGGTCTTAGCTCGTCTTTTCTTACAGATTTTGGGATCTTTTACTTATTAAGGCTTTTCCTGAACCACACAAAGCCCCGTTTACTATGTGACAACATATTATATATGTTGGTACTACTTACTATTAGGTGCTTCCTGGTATGTTCTTTCTATTCACTGTGGTTCACCCACCCTTTTTGTATTCTATACTACGTATTAGGGCTGTCCTGAATACCATTTTTTGGGCTCTGGAGCTTCAGTAGTAATCAACAGCAAATATTTGGCGCTTCGGCGGCCTCAGGAAGGACACTTTCAGTTTAAATAAAGGCATTAATTGTTATGGATTCTGTTGCTGTTGTTTTGGTTTTGTATTTTAATTGTTAATAAAAACATTTTCCAAAAGGTTTGGTGTGTTTTATGCATGTTTGTAATCCCGAGAGATTTGGCTGAACGAGGTCATATTGAACTACTTTTTGTGATATAACAGCTTGTGACCATTTTCCTCATCACGGATAAATTTATACACCTTGGGCGTCTGGGTAGTGTGGTGGTCTATTCTGTTGCCTACCAACACGGGGATCGCTGGTCCAAATCCCTGTGTTATCTGCGGCTTGGTTGGGCATCCCTACAGAGACAAATGGCCGCGTCTGCGGTTGGGAAACCGGATGTGGGAATGTGTCCTGGTTGCTGCACTAGCGCCTCCTCTGGTCAGTCGGGGTGCCTGTTCGTGGGGAAGGGGGAACTGGGGGGAACAGTGTGATCCTCCCACGTGCTACGTCCCTCTGGTGAAACTCCTCACTGTCAGGGGGAAGCGGCTGGCGACCCCACATGTATCGGAGGAGGCATGTGGTAGTCTGCAGCCCTCCTCGGATCGGCAAAGGCTGAAAGGAAAGGCAAAAGGTTCAGCAGCAACCAGGACGGCTTGTAAGAGTGGGGTAATTGGCTGGGTACAATTGGGGAGAAAAAAGGGGGGGGGGTCTAAAAAAATAAAAAATAAAAAATTGTTTATATCGATGATTCAACCAGGAGAGTTTTGTATCTAAGATAAAAATGCTTAAGCGCCCAGACACATGGGAAATATGAATGGATTTTTTTCCCCAGGGAACCAAAGCCGCTCTAGATAACTCCGCCCACTTCTCCACCCTATTATGCTGGCTAACTGTGCTTTCATGTGGATATCGGGTGGCAGTTTACAGCAAGTAGGAAGTTGTTCACCCAGTTTGGTCATATTCATGTGCTTCATGTCGAAGTAAGCAAGACATGCAGGCCGTCATGCATGTTATACTTGTGGATGCTCATTTTTCATTTAACAAACATCTTCAGAGCTACGAACACAAATGCAGCAGAAAGATACTGGTCATTTGTAGATAACGAAAATGCCACTTGTACCTGAAGCTCATCTACCAGATGATCTACCTCCGATCAGAATCAAAGATGGATAATACTGTTCCAGCTAAATTATATTGTTCCATGATGTGGGTGGCCACGATGATAACTGAGATGACGTCACAACTCGGCAATTCATGTTGCATCCACATTTTCATTTCCTCCAGCTTTATTATCTGACTTAGCAGGGTATTCATGCAATGACTCCTGGTGGGAAACTCATTTATCGCACACACATTCACAGTCCAGGCTGGAAAAAAGTATGTGAATCCTTGTATCTAACAACTGGTAGAATCTCCTTTAGCAGAAATAACCTCCACCATCCCCCCTGTAGCCAGGAAACCGATGGTGGAGAGGACTTGACCCTGAGAAGGTATCGGATGAGAGCAGTCAGCAGTGAGTCCGATGCTGAGATACCATCCATGGAATTGCATATTTGTAGCAAAACTTGTCTTGGCAGTGGGAAATGGCTAATAAGCCATTTGTCATTCACTTCAAACACGTCCTGGTCGTCTCTGAAGATGCTCTCTCTCCTGAAGGCACCAGCAGCAGTATCTTCCAGCAAGGCTAGATATTCCATCTTAGATTTCCACTTCTGGTGCAGGAAGATGGCGACACAAATTCACGCGGCGGCCTCATCCAGTACCATCCATGCAGTGTCTTTATCCACGTCTGCATCTAAGTCTGTCTTCGTTTGACTGCTGGGACAGCTGGCTCTGGATCGGCTGGGAGAGCTTGGACTGCTGCATCCTGTGGGCCTAGGTACCACAGGTCCACGGCCCTGCCTGGAGCTGTGCCCGAAGAGGAAACACCAAGGGTGGTCTGACAGGACACAGAAGCGGGGCAGGCTAAGCTAACTGCTAGCCCATGCAGACTGGCATTTCCGACAACACTGAGGGCGGTCTGGCGGCGGCCTCGCCTAGCCTTGACTGTGTTTTTAGCGTCGTCATGTGGAGTGTGGGGCGGTGTGTCGAAGGTGTCTGGCTGGGAGAGCTGGCATTGGATCAGCTGAGGCAGCGTGGTCTGCTGCATCCTGTGGGCCCAAGAACCACAGCCCTGACCGGAGCTGCGCCCAAAGAGGAAACACCGAGGGCGGTCTGATACAACGTGGAAGTGGGACAGGCTAAACTAACTGCTAGCCCATGCAGACCGGCAGTTCTGGCAGTCATCCTGGCTGGCGTTCGTTCTCCTGGACAGATTTTTTTTTTTTTTTTTAGTTTAGATATATGTGTCAGTTTGGATATATGTGTTCTTGTAGTTCTTGTGGTTTTTGGATGTGTTTTGTCTTTGTGTTGCACTGCCGTGGGCTGGGAGAAACAATGTTTCATTTCATTTCATGTGCCCAAGCGCATGAAATGAAACGACAAATAAAGTGTTTCTGATTCTGATGAACATGTGCTTGGAGGTGAATCATAATCGTTTATATACCCTGCATGCCTTTTAACAGGCTACCAGTTAACCGGTTAAACATTGGCTACATATGCGCAAATTGGTGGCACTAGAAATTGGTGGGAGTAGCCAATCATTACAGGCCAAATCAATAAAAACAATGAAAACAGAAACTGTTACTTTCCAATAAGGAAATTCTCATATACTCCATTGTGAGCTGGGACTGAGGACACTCAGTTTTTATAGTTGAATATTTCATTTACGACAATAATTGATGAGGATGAAAAGACATCAATTTGATGGTTATTAAATAAATCTGGCTAACGCATTAGTAAATTAACGGTTTTAAATATTGTGGTCTATTAAAGCCTTTCTTTAATGAATGCAGCTTTAATATGCTATGCATTTAGTTAAAAGGTGTGCATTTACATTTTTTAAGACAGCGGGGCCTTCATCATTTGTGCGTACACACGGTCTGAAGGAGTTTGCTGGAGGTAGTCCCTCCAGCGAGTTCTGTGTCTATCCCCAGGTCTCCTCCCAGTTGGCTGTGCCCGGTAAACCTCCAAAGGAAGGTGCCCAGGAGGCATCTTTATCAGATGCCCGAACCATCTCAACTGGTTCCTTTCAACGCGAAGGAGCAGCGGCTCTACTCCGAGCTTCCTCCGGATGTCCGAGCTCCTCACCCTATCTCTAAGGCTGAGCCCCGACACCCTACGGAGGAAACTCATTTCAACCACTTGTATCCATGATCTCACCCTTTCAGTCACTACCCAAAGCTGATGACCATAGGTGAGGGTTGGAATGAAGATTGACTGGTAAACTGAGAGCTTTGCCTTCCGGCTCGGCTCCCTCTTCACCACGTGGTCCGGTACAACGTCCACATTACTGCTGATGCTGCACAAACCCAACTGATCTATTCTAACAGCTTCAAAGGTCTGGGTAGTGAGCAGTTCTGCTATAGCACTGTTTCCAGCTCCATCATTTTGTTCTCTTCATTAAGTCTCCATATGTTCTGAATGAGTCCGCTACCTGTTTTGCACCTGTAGCAAACATTCATAGGGACTCACTGCTGTAAGCACTCTGCTTTGTTTTGCATCGATATTTTTAGCACTTCTTTCCTTTTATTGACAAGGGGTGTAACGGTAGCTCTCTCTTCAGTTATATTCCTTTGTCCAGACACCTTTTCTGTGGGTGAGAGACTGGCTTAGAAAGTGATGCCAGTTTCATTGCAGAGTGCTAAAACTGACTAGCTAAGATCTTCTAAAAAGGTTATCACAAAACTTCAACAGCAAGGTTCTACATAACTTCTGTCATTAAGGCCATGTTCAGACTGGCTGCTCAAATCTGACTTTTGGCATATTCCTGATTGGAATCAGACTGCTTTTATAAAGTCTGGAAACCAAAAAAAAAAAAAACACATGGAAATGAAATTTTGTAAATCATATTTAAACTGCAAACATAGGTGGTTTGAAACGGCATTCAAAACACACTTCAAGTCATGCGTCTTCTGGCTGCTCAAATCGATTTTCAAATTATCCTTTACATCACTCACAACGCTTATGGCCCCAAGCTCCTTGCTTACAAAGTGTTGCCATGACTACAACACAAAACATGGCTGCATAAATCAACCTCCTGTGTTATATCAGACAGCATCAGTAATGGAGTTGCCTCGTGACTAGACAACGCTATGGCATAAAGATGAGGTAGGAGAGCCAGGTCATGCAAGTCAAAGTCCTAACCATTTATTTGCTCTACCCATGTACTAAACCAACTGATTTCATTAACTAGTTTCTCCTACATAGCAGAAGAGTTGTGTTGATTAGAATCAGCTGGTTTAGTACATGGGTGAAGTAAATACACAGTTAGGGCTTTGACTGGCTTGAAGAGTGAGAAGATACATCTCCATTCTTCATAGCCTGCAGCACATGTATGCATGCCTACGTGATTACACACAAATCCGACCTGATCATTTTCAAATAATGTGGACAGTCAGTCCTTAAGATCAGATTTGAGAAACAAATTGGATTTGCCTGCAATCGAGACATTTCACAATACACAGTGGTGCATTGTGGTGCCACCACGTGTTTATCAGTAACTGACCTCTGTGCTCTGCTGGTGCTGTGCTGGTACCAGTGGTGTTAGAGGCTGCTGAAGATTCTCCCCCACAGGTATCAACTATCCTTTGGCCTGCGCACATGGCCTTCAGAGTTTGGAACACTGCTTGTGGAGCCACGTTCATCTTCAGTAAGTCCACCATAATCCTTGGAGGGCAATAGAATAAAAAGGAATATGTACTGACCTCCCTCTTTCTCTTGTTTAACCATAACACACATGTAACAAAGTTGAAACTGGTCTCAGTTGTTGCTTCTAATTTTGTGTTTAAGGGGGAAAAAAATTAGTAAGCCTATTTCTGAAAGAGTGGTTGGCTTACTTCCTTTCAGTGTTTTGTTTATTGGGGGCATGAAAAGGGCAAAGGAGGCAGTAGGACGGAAACTGGTAAAAAAAAAAATCTGTGTCATTGAGCTTTCTCGACATTAAATTCCTCTCTCAAATGAAACTACGAGAAAATCCACTTCAGTTCAAATAATTCAAGCCCCCTTGAGACAGGCTGGAAACTTTGTTTTGAACATTTAAAAGCTCCATTCTTGTATCAGTGGCCCCAAATAGCATCCGGATGTGGGCCACTTCAGGCCAATGATGTGGCACTGATGGCCTTCTTCTGGCCCTGACAAAATCGATGTGAGCCTGAAGTGGCCCACATGTATAATAGCAAATATGGCCCAAATATGCCGAAATCAAATGTGGGCCTTTTTTGGCAAAGATGCGGCGCTCTCGGCAACATGTGATCTGGATGTGACCCTGAAGTGGCCCGTGTGGTAAATGGTGAATATGGCCCAAATTTCACAAAACAAATACGGGCCACCTTTGGCAAATATGTGGCACATGCGGCATTGCTATGGCTTGGTTCTGGCCCAGATCTGGCAAACAGGAGCGGACTGCCCAAGTGCCATCGCTCCACGCGGTATGTGGGCCGGATGAAAGTCAGGTGTGGGACGGGTCCAGGCCACAGCAATTTTGCCGTCTGGAGCACAAATCAAAACACACGGAAACCTTAGCTAAGAAATATGGATAAAATGTCTCCACATCATAGTTATGGATATTGAATACTATAAGTTGGAATGAACAGATTAAATGAAAAATGTGTACTTAAAATATTCGGTAACACTTTAGTATGGGGAACATAGTCACCATTAATTAGGTGCTTATTAGCATGCAAATTAGCAACATATTGGCTCTTAATTGGTCATTATTACGTACTCATTAATGCCGTATTCTGCATGGCCTTATTATACAACCAGTAAGCCATTAACTATGAGTTTTCCCTCTATAACCTCAGAAGTATTGCTTATTAGTAGTACCATCTCAGTATGCTTTGCTTAGTATGGACTTTATAAGGTGGTAGTACCACAAGAAGAGTTATTCTCCCTTACTAACACTTAATGAATATGCTCTGTTCTTACATAACAACACACAACACTACAAGTGTTCATAGTGTTAAATTACTCTAAATTAAGTTTTTGTTACTTAGAATATGTTCCCCATACTAAAGTGGCATCTTGATCATTACTAATTCACTATTAATTAGGTTTTTGTTACTTAGAATATGTTCCCCATGCTAAAGTGTTACCAAATACTCTTTAGCAAAGATCAAACTGATTTGGGGGTTCCCTCCATAGTTCCCCCAAAAAATCCGCGTGAGCTTAATCGTATTAGATTTGTTTACGCAGCGCCCGACTCACTTGAAGACCTCCTGGTCCATTGTGATGCCGGCTGCTTGGGTTAGCTCAAACAGCTCGCTGTCCTCCGGACTGAGGACCTTCTTCTTACTAACCGCCACCTTCTGCACGTTGGCGGTGACTACGAGCCCAGCGGGGTCGTGGATGGCGGGCAGGGGGCCCGGTTGCGATTGTTGAGCCATCGTTAACGGGTACCTGCGGGGGGGGTAAAGAGGGCTTAAAACGCGTTGCGTCATCACAAAAAAGGCGTTATTCATACAAAGGCGACCAGACGGATACACTCGGACCAATATATCGTCTAAAAACCACCCGTCCATCATCCGAACCGCTGGCGGCACAGCGGCATATCCCCCCATATTGAGCCCGGTGAACTGGTCATATACCCGGCGACTGTTTCGCCTTTGCTACCTTCAGAGTAGCGGTGATGGGAGTACTGTCACCACAACGGGGTTTTGGACGGGTTCGCCCCGACAAGCAGCATCAGCAACACCGGCGCACGTCACTCCCACCTCTCCCTCTTCTCCCTCTCCTTCTTCTTCTCCCTCTCCTTCTTCTGTATTGTAACGTATTGTAAACAATTTTTTTTAATCTTCTTCCTACTCCTTCTTCTTCGTCTTCTTCTTTTCCTTCGCTTTTCTTCTTCTTCTTCCTCCGCTTCTTCCGTGTTGTTCACGGCACTTGGCAATCAACAAAAGAGCGCATTACCGCCATCTACTGATCGGGAATATAAAATGAGGAGCCGGACTACTCTTCTTCCTCTTCTACTTCTTCTTCTTCTTCTGTATTGTAACGTATACAAACAATTATTTTAATCTTCTTCGTCTTCTTCTTTTCCTTCGCTTTTCTTCTTCTTCTTCTTCTTCTTCTTCTTCTTCTTCTTCCTCTTCTTCTGTGTTGTTCACGGCACTTGGCAATCAACAAAAGAGCGCATTACCGCCATCTACTGATCTGGAATATAAAATGAGGAGCCGGACTACTCTTCTTCTTCTTCTTCTTCTTCTTCTTCTTCTTCTTCTTCTTCTTCTTCTTCTTCTTCTTCTTCTTCTTCTTCTGTATTGTAACGCATATAAACATTTTTTTTAATCTTCTTCGTCTTCTTCTTTTCCTTCGCTTTTCTTCTTCTTCGTCTTCTTCTTCTTCTTCTTCCTCCTCCTCTTCTTCTGTGTTGTTCACAGCACTTGGCAATCAACAAAAGAGCGCATTACCGCCATCTACTGATCTGGAATATGAAATGAGGAGCCGGACTACATGAAATACATACGACAAATGAACTCAAATACTATTTATAAGCCCCGTTGCTCTTAGTACTGTAATGAAAAAAATATGATACTCCTATTTTACGGTGCTTTATTAACAATCTTGTTTACGTTAAATTCTTCCCCCATCTCTTGTAGCCTAATCTGCAACATTTCTCATGTTTTCTACCACTTTTAACGACATCATACAGTTTCCCCCTCACCACAGCTAATGCACATACCAGATTCATGTTCATCAATGAGGGGGAAAGAAAGTGTTATTTAGTCGTCTATGTCCAAGTCTTAACCAAGCGATGACGTTTTCTTCTCTCCTATTTCCCCCCCGGCTCTCATATGCACCAATCTGTGGGTTAATGGTGAATAAATGCCTCCCCCTGCTTTCCCTGGTCCATAACACCTGCCACTTCTTTTTAAAGTGGTGTTGGGTTAACCTTTCTGCCTCTGATTTACTCATATCTGCTTTACTCTTTCTTCTGACTTGCCCGTCTTACAACTGTATCCAACATTTCATTTCCAATAACGTCCACACGAGTTGGCAGCCACACAAACTTAACACATAATCCTAATCCCTCAATTCTAAATAATGACATTAGAATCTCATATAATAAATCTGTCCGCTGCTAGGGTTACATGACTTTAAAGCTCATTAATGAGGAATGTGAATCTGACCACGTCAGAGCTCTCTCTGGTCTGACCTCCTCCGCCTATTACAATGCAATAAATATTGCAGCCATTTCGCTGGAAAACACTGACAAATCGTCTGACAATGTTCCAGCTGGTGCCAATTTCATTTCATGGGCAAAAAAGCAGCTGACATTCCTCCAGCTTTTAGATCTCTAGAACGATCTGAGAATATTTGCACACACACAAAAAAAACACAACTATAAAAACTATTTATACATGATGTCTCTATTAATGCATTGCTTGTCTTTCTGTTTTCCAGTCTTCTTTAACATTTCAAGGTCAGTGTCTGGCTGTGGTAATACCCAAGGTGGAGCTGAAAGAAGAACCACTGTCGGAGTACAACACTTATTCAAAATGCCCATTTCTCTAGCTTTCTCCCACACTCTCCAATCAAGGCTATTCACTTTCCTCCTCTCGTGTTCCCAACAAAGCTCCATCACAGTTTAGTCAGATAATTTCTCCCGTGACCTTGCAAACTAACCCAACATGCCATCGTTAACTCTGAGTCAATGTCTGAAAACACCACGCCGGACTCTTACAGCCTGGGCTTGAATTAAATCCAGTTTTTTAACCCATGATTTTGAATGCCGAAACCCTCAGCTATGCCTCCATGATCCACTGCTGACCTAATTACACCAAGTATAGTGATCTGAAAGCTGGTTTATCTGCTCCCCGGGCCTTGCCCACAATACATCTCATGACATCTAAAACCTCCTTACATTTAGTTGTCTTTTCTACATGTAAGCCTTATTTAAAACCATAGCCTGGACAAGCTAGCAACATTAACTCTTTCCACATCTCTTCCGTGTCATTTGAGTTCATACTCCTCCCCTAAAGCTCTTTCGTGAGAAAAATGCCATATTAGTTAGTTGCTATATTAGCTCTTACTAGCTATATACTATACTAAACTATACTATACTATATACTTGATATACTGTACTATACTATACATAGTCTATATATATGTGTGTGTTTGTGCATAGTATATTATGTATACTATAGCTACTATAGCTATACTATAACTATGTATACTATATACTATACTGTATATTACTGTATTATTTTTCCAATAAAAATCCAAAGCCCCACTTTAAGAAAGAAAGAAAGAAAGACACGTTATTTGGTCATTGTACAGGTTACAATGAACGTATTCTCTGCATGTAATCCATTCTATTGTGTAGGAGCAATGGGAACCAACTCCAGTTCTTCTTTCCATTGCCTTGCTCAGGGGCACAGGCAGGAGTATTAACCCTAACATGCATGTCTTTTTGATGGTGGGAGGAAACCGGAGCAGCCGGAGGAAACCCACCACAGACACGGGGAGAACACACAAACCCCACACAGAAAGGACCTGGGACGGCCTGGGGTTCGAACCCCGGACCTTCTTGCTGTGAGGCAACAGTGCTGACCACTGGGCCACCGTGCCTCCTCACAACATACATCTGACATGATATAGGATAATGATCACCCCAATAGTTTATTTATCATACTGTTCTAATGAACATAGACCTGCCGATGGCCGAGACGCCAAAGTTAAAAAAAAGACTGGCATTCTTTGCTGATGTTAAGTCTTGTGTAGCTCAGAGAACGTTTTCTCGTGAGGCTGTCCATGAGTGAGACATATTACAGAGAAACATGACACAACACGTCACATTATAAAACAAAACACACATTTAAAAGTATGGTAGGCTGTTTAAACACATCATCCATATGAGCCATGTTCAACAGAATGACCTGGCAGACAGGGTCCATGAGTCCCATAGATGAAAGATCGAACGGTCCTATGTCTGCTTCAGGGTCCACAAACCATCATCACTTGAAAGTAGATAGCAGGTCTGGTGGCATCACATGGACAGCGTGTCCCCGCTAGTTCTGGTTCAGCCCCGTAAAACTGCTCAAAAGCATGAGATGGAGCGCAATACAGCCAACATACCCACCCCTCCCATTATGTCATCACTATCTTCTACTGGGTCTCCAACATGTCATGGGGGAGAGGCTTACGTGTACCAATGACCCCAAGAGCTATGCCGTGTCCCCCAAGGGGGACGGGTCAAGGGGGAGGATCCAGACGATCCAACAAAGACCTCACCGGCGGAACTGGTGGGAGATGTCTCCAGGTCACTACGGCAGTGAAGGTGGATGAAGGCTGCAACAGAGGGTGGTCCCTAGTCTGCTTGGGTCTCCATGCCAGTGGACTCAGGCCACACCC
The DNA here is from genome assembly GCF_029633865.1 of Lampris incognitus. Lineage (NCBI taxonomy): Eukaryota > Metazoa > Chordata > Actinopteri > Lampriformes > Lampridae > Lampris > Lampris incognitus. The sequence continues at coordinate 48,331,702 of NC_079222.1, forward strand.
TGCCAAGGACCGCGTGGTGGCTGCAGGCGCAGGATCGGCCTCTACGCCCACCCGAGGACCCAGAGGGAAGACGGTCCTACTCGACCCCGAGTGACCGCCAATGATGATGATGATGATGATGATGATGTAGCTTTTTCATATGAAAATATTGACAAATGTGATAAACAGCATAAAGCAACCAAATTTGAACTACAGTATGCTATTGTTAGCCATTTCTAAAATGGCAGTTATGATGTAAGACATAAACTGTCCACAACACCAGACTCACACGACTGAATGTTGTTAAGATTACACACCTTCCTACCCGTTTCCACAAGCAGTCAAGTGCTGCCGACCGAGCAAGAGGCCGACAGCAGCAAGAAAGCGTCTATTTATTTGTTTATCTGACCTGCCACCCCCTGCTCTTCAGGACAAAGGCTGGGCTTTTATGATGACATGTTTGAGTTGATGCCTCTTGGAGAGGAGGACGAACACTAAAAGGGGCATCAAAGAACTGACAAAAGAAAAAAAATGGACAAGAAACTCTGGTGACTACCTCTGTTAAAGGTGTCCAATCATGTGTCATGGAGGGCCCTGGGCATGCAGGTTTTCCAGCCACGCCAACATTTTACCAACTGTTCACCCCCCCCCCCCCATCTGGGTGTGTTAACCTGTGAAACCAGCTGGTGTGTTGTGTTGGAACGAAATCCTGCATAGGCACCCGCGGTCCATGGCTCGTGTTGTGGTCTTGTCCGGTCAGATTCAGCAGGAGAACATGGAGTTTTGAAGAACTTGAGTATCAGACAGCCAATAGCAGGGTTTCCATCAAGCCAGTTTACCCAAACTTCGACTTTTCGGAAAGGAAAAGGTTGAATGGAAACACCAAATACTACTACTACTACTACTACTACTACTACTACTAATAATAATAATAATAATAATAGTAATAATAATAATAATAATAATAATAATAATAGTAATAATAATAAAACCATTCCAAATAATGCAAAATGATCTTCTGCTCATTTTAGGTGCTTTTTTCTTTTTTTTTTCTTTTTTTTTGTATGAAGAGTTTATGCACTAAAAGGCTGATGAAAACACATTTGCTTAATCAAAAAATGAACTAAAAAAACTGAACATGAAACTACGTTTAGGATTTTACTCGTTTAAACAGCTCTAATGAAAACGCAACGAATTCGCATTTTTTATTTTTTTGCAACTTTAGAAAAGTTCAGTTAAAATTCACTTGACAGTTGAATGGAAACATACAGCGTCTGAGAGGCTGCAAAGACGATCCAGACTCAGCTACAACAGCAAGGCAAGTTTATTTATATAGGACATTTCATACACAACTGCAATTCAATGGGCTTTAAATAACACCATAATAATAATAATAATAACAATAATGATACTGATAATAATAATAATGATAATAAGAATAATAAGAATAATAATGATGATAATAATAAGAATAAGAATAATAATGATAATAATAATAATGATACTGATAATAATAATGATGATAATAAGAATAATAAGACTAATAATGATGATAATAATAAGAATAAGAATAATAATGATGATAATAATAATAATAATGATACTGATAATAATAATGATGATAATAAGAATAATAAGAATAATAATGATGATAATAATAAGAATAAGAATAATAATGATGATAATAATAATGATACTGATAATAATAATGATGATAATAAGAATAATAAGAATAATAATGATGATAATAATAATAATAATAATGCTTATTATAATAATACTACTACTAATACTACTACTAATAATAATAACTTTATTTATATAGCACTTTTCTGAAACAATGTTACAAAATGCTTTACAAAGACATAAAACCAGACAAGGCAAAGATAATAAGACCATATAAGAGAAAAAATAAAAACAGTATGAACAAAAAAAACAAAATCAAACATTTGTAAAAGCTTTCACACGAACTCCAACCCTGCCAGCAACGCTTTATCAGTTCCCAAATGACTCTGCATGATCTGTTGTCCAGCATAGAAAGAACTAGAAGAAGAAAAAGATACAGAACAAAATAAAAGGATTAAATAACAATAAGAGTATCAAAAGAACAAGAAAAAGAAGAAACGGAAATTAACGGGTCAGCATTGACATGAACAAAATAGATGATAAAATAATAAGCATGAGAAATGAATGAGTAATAAGAAACAATGTAATATTCAAACAGAGTTAAACAGTTATTTAGTGAAATGCAGCGGTGAGCATGAGAGTGTTTAACCTGGATTTAAGTGTACTCACGCTCGGGGCAAATCCATCCTCCTCACCCAGATAGCAGACACATTTGGGGCTAATCTGGGGCACTTTTGGTATTTACGGCTCAGGTAAGGGGGCCAGACATGGCCCAAATGTAATAAACCGGGCTTGACTTGGGTGGCACATACCATGTGGGCCAGATGTGGCCCAAATGTGACCCAAGTGTGGCTGAGGTCAGGCAGCCACACTCACCCTGAGTCAACGCCGTCATTCAATGCCAAATGTGGGCCGTTAGATAACTGCAGATGTGGGCCGTGTTTGGGCCAAAGACTCTTTGCTATCTGGGCAGGTAGTGTGTCCCAATTGTGAGCTGCATGATGTAAGAGAACATCTGTCACCATTTTACAATGCTGTCATGGCAACTATTCCCCAATCCTCTGTGAGCAGTACACATGGCCATTGTAACTCCAGTTAATGGTCACGCCCATATTTGCATATGAAATCAATCGTTGGTTTGGGTCGTTATGCCACTGTATTGTTTATAAGGGTGGGGATACCTGCAGTCACTGTATTGTTTATAAGGGTGGGGATACCTGCAGTCACTGTATTGTTTATAAGGGTGGGGACACCTGCAGTCACTGTATTGTTTATAAGGGTGGGGGTACCTGCAGTCACTGTATTGTTTATAAGGGTGGGGACACCTGCAGTCACTGTATTGTTTACAAGGGTGGGGGTACCTGCAGTCACTGTATTGTTTATAAGGGTGGGGGTACCTGCAGTCACTGTGTTGTTTATAAGGGTGGGGGTACCTGCAGTCAGCTGAGACTGAGGAGGTCACTTAGATGAGTGATGAAACGTTTCTCTCTAAACTGTTGTTAACAGGTATATTAAGTTGCGTGGTGCATTGGCTACACTTCCTGATAATATGACAGACAGTGTCTTAAATTCTTAATTGAGAATTCTGCTTTTAATAGCAAAAAAAAAAGAAAGAGAAGAAGACAAGTTTCCTGGTTGAAGCTGCAGCCCCCCGGCATAACGCAATGGAGAGAGACAGGGTAAAAAAAAAAAAGTCTTCATCATGGAGAAAACCACAGCGAGGTTACAGTTGAAAACAGACAGGTTTGCTGAAAAACGGTCAGAGGTGGGAAAAACCCGGTCCAGGAAGTCAAAACCCTAACCGTGTCTTTACTCCACCCATGTACTGAACCATCAGATTGCACTGACTAGTTTCCAAATCAGCTGGTTTAGTACATGGGTGGAGTAAAGACACGGTTAGGGTTTTGACTTTCTGGACCGGGTTTTTCCCACCTCTGAAAATGGTCACCATTAATACAGGCAATGCCAGAAGTTAAGTCACCTCTTCTTTTCCCATTGTATTTATTTGTATTATTAGTCCTATTATACTTTATCTTGCTTCCCCCCCCCTCATGCGTAAGCATGTGCTATACACGTGTATGTACCCTGCAAATTGTTGTTAAAACAAGTGTGACTATATACATCTCTCCTTCAAGTTGTAAGCGTCGTGTTGAATAAATGTGTTGAATAGAAAAATCAGTTAAAAAAAAATAAGCATCTCTAGGAGGCGTGACGTGCCGGGGTGATGACCCGCATGCCCCCTGCCCTCCTCCCCGCCGGCCTCCACGGCGCTCGGCCGTAGAGCGCGTCATTATCAGAGATATGTATAAAGGAGAGGATGCTGCACGCCGATCCCGTCGAGCAACAGTCGTGTTCGTCGAGTTTCGGCCGTTCTGCTGATCGCGGTGGACTCGGCTGTTGGTGAAAGCCGACGCTGAGCGCGGCGCGGCGCCGCAGAGGGCGCCTTTATAACGCCTGCTCTTTGCTCGCCCCGGCATCTGCTCTCCCTGCCTGGCCGCTCGGCGTCCGGCGTCACCGCACTGCGCATGCGCGCCACGGAAGCGCCCGCTAAACTAAACTCGTTCGCGACGCCTCTCGCCGTCTGTGAGCCACTTAGAGTAGAAATCGTTGAGGGGAAACGGGTAAATGGGCTGTAAGTGGGCTAATCGCAAACTCCGCACATGTTTCCCGCTTTATTATTATTATTATTTTTTGGACGTTTCCTTTCACTGTTGCTCTCAAATCGCCGAAGCCGGAAGTGACTTCCGGTGGCGTCTTCCGTGTTCCTCTCCGACGCTCAGCTATGGCCACTGCGTCTGCTGCGGGCGTAAACAAGCAGGGAGCCGTGCCGACGATGGAGCCCTGCGTTAGGCACGGAAGGGGGGCAAGCGGGAGCACGGTCAAGGTTTTTATGATTGTATTCAGAAACAGTTATGTCTGCGCCGGTCTTCTCCGCGGTTGCTAACGTTCTGCTAGCGCCGCTGCGCCGGGAATGCCTAGCTAGCGCCATGCTAACTGTTGACATCCCGGCTGCAAACGCTGAGCCCAATTTCAACGGCCCGTCGCGGGAGCCAACGCAAAGCCGTGTTGTGCGATCGTTTCCGGTTCCGCGCAGCTAGCTAGCTAGATGGCCTGCACAATATGTCGATCAGTGCTTTGGCCTTCATATAGTTCCCTGCCTGCAGTATGCTAGTACCCCCCCCCCCGAAAACTCACACGCTAACCAGTTGTCGCTGCTGAGCCAGTTTCGAACATGCAAACCGCAGTTCAAGTGTGGAATACAATGATAAAATTCAACGAGAAAGCAAATGTGTCCTTGCTAGAGACCTTACTAACCACTGTCATTGACAGGGAGTATGAACTAAAGAGAGCGATTTCAATGGAAAAAAAACATGTCTGGATGGCTGCGCAGGTTTAACACCTCCACTTATCATCAGTACTTTGGTGAAATAGGCGGACAGCTCAGTATATTGACCAGCTGGTGCTCATTGGGGATGTTGAGATGTTACACTGTGAAGGGAATCCTCAGGATAGACAAATAAGGTGTGACAGATGGAAAGCTATTGACAGGATATCCTTTGTTACCTCTCCTAGTGTTAGGGGGTCTCTGGCCTTTATATTCAGCCGCGCGGTCTGTCAGAAGAGGTGTAACTGACTGGCATGACTCGTTAAAATTAAAAACGTGCGTTGCTTTGTGTGTTCACCGACAGGTGCTGGAGTGTGGGGTGTGTGAGGATGTCTTTACACTCCAAGGGGACAAGGTTCCACGCCTTCTGCTCTGCGGTCACACAGTTTGCCATGATTGTCTCACCCGACTGCCCCTCCATGGCAGAGCAATCCGCTGTCCCTTTGACAGACAGGTCACTGAGCTAGGTAAGTGTATATTCATGGAGGACGCAGCCTTATCTGATTCTGATTCAGTGTTTGGAAAAATGCAATCACTTCTCGGTTTATTTTCTACTTTTGTGCATATTTTTCGCACTGAATCTGGTCAGATTTTATATGGGTATTGCTAATTTTCGATATGGAGAACCCAACCGCTGAGGTTGCACAAGCCAGTGCATTCTTAGTGCCGGTCCCAAGCCCGGATAAATGGGGAGGGTTGCATCAGGAAGGGCATCTGGGGTAAAACCTTTGCCAGATCATAAATCAGATTTCCATACTGGATTGGTTGAGGCCCGGATTACCAACGACCACCACTGGTACTATTGGCCAGCAGGGTGGTGGAAACTATGCTACTGTTGGGCAAAGGAGGAGAGGGGGAAGGTATGTCCAGAGGCAGTGGGAGAGGAGGATAAGAGTGTGGAGGTGAGAGTCAGAACTTTGAATGTTGGCGCTATGACTGGTAAAGGGAGAGAGCTGGCTGATATGATGGAGAGAAGAAAGGTAGGCATACTGTGTGTGCAAGAGACCAAGTGGAAGGGGGGTAAGGCCAGGAGCATAGGAGGTGGGTTCAAACTCTTCTATCATGGTGCGGATGAGTGGAGAAATAGGGTAGGGGTAATTCTGAAGGAAGATTATGTCAAGAGTGTGTTGGGCAGTGAAGAGAGTGTCAGACAGAGTGATGAGTATGAAGCTGGAAATCGAAGGTGTGTTGATGAATGTTATCAGCACATATGCCTCGCAAGTCAGGTGTGAGATGGAAGAGAAAGAAGAATTCTGGAGTGAGTTGGATGAAGTCGTGGAGAGGGTACCCAAGGAGGAGAGAGTGCTGATTGGAGCAGACTTCAATGGGCATGTTGGTGAAGAGAGCAGAGGTGATGAGGAGGTGATGGGCAGGTGTGGTGCCAAGGAGAGGAATGTGGGGGGACAGATGGTGGTGCATTTTGTGAAAAGAATAGAAATGGCTGTGCTGAATGCATATTTCAAGAATAGGGAGGAACACAGGGTGACGTATAAGAGTGGAGGAAAATGCACACAGGTGGACTATATCTTATGCAGGAGGCAAAAGGGATTGGAGATAGCAAGGTGATGACAGAGGAGAACGTAGCTAGGCAGCATTGGATAGTGGTCTGTAGGATGACTTTGGAGTTCAAGACGAGAAGAGGGTGAAGGAAGAGCCAAGGATCAAATGGTGGAAGTTGAAGAAGGAAGGCTGTTGTGTGGAGTTCAGGCAGGAGTTAAGACAGGCACTGGGTGGTAGTGAAGAGTTGCCAGATGGTGGGCAAGCACTACAGAAATAGTGAGGGAGACAGCTTGGAAGGTACTTGGTGTGTCATCTGGACAGAGGAAGGAAGACAAGGAGACTTGGTGGTGGAATGAGGGAGTACAGGCAAATATACAGAGGAAGATGTTGGCAAAGAAGAAGTGGGATAGTTGGAGAGATGAAGAAAGTAGACAGAAGTACAAGGAGGCACAGCGTAAAGTGTAGATAGAGATGGTGAAGGCAAAGAAAAAGGTGTACGGTGAGTTGTATGAGAGGTTGGACACTAAGGAAGGAGAAAAGGACTTGTACTGATTGGCTAGACAGAGAGACCGAGCTGGGAAGAATGTGCAGCAGGTTAGGGCGATGAAGAATATAGATGGAAATGTGCAGACAAGTGAAAAGAGTGTGTTGAGAAGGTGGAAGGAGTACTTTGAGGGGCTGATGAATGAAGAAAATGAGAGAGAGAGAAGGTTGGATGATGTGGGGATACTGAATCAGGAATTGTGGTGGATTAGCAAGGAGGAAGTGAGGGCAGCTATGAATAGGATGAAGAGTGGAACGGCGGTGGGTCCAGATGTCTTACCTGTGGAGGAATGGAGATGTTTAGGTGAGGTGAAAGTGGATTTTTTAACTAGAATGTTTAACACAATCACAAGGGAGAGGATACATGAGGAGTGGAGAAGAAGCATACTGGTATCGATTTTCAAGAACAAGGGTGATGTGCAGAACTGTAGCAACTACAGAGGTATAAAGTTGATCAGCCACAGCATGAAGATATAGGAAACAGTAATAGAAGCTAGGTTAAGAGGAGAGGTGATGATCAGTGAGCAGCAGTATGGTTTCATGTCATGAAAGAGCACCACAGATGTGATGTTTGCTTTGTAAATGTTGATTGAGAAGTATAGAGAAGGTCAGAAGGAGTTGCATTGTGTCTTTGTAGATTTAGAGAAAGCATATGACAGGGTGTGGTAGGAGGTGTGGTATTGTATGAGGAAGTGCAGAGAAGTATGTAGGAGTGGTGCAGGATATGTATGAGGGCAGTGTGACAGTGGTGAGTTGTGTGGTTGGAATGACGGATGGGTTCAAGGTGGAGGTGAGATTACATCAAAGATCCGCTCTGAGCCCTTTCTTGTTTGCAATGGTGATGGACAGGTTTACAGACGAGATCAGGCAGGAGTCTCCATGGACGATGATGTTCGCGAATGACATTGTGATATGTCATGAGAGTAGGATGCAGGTTGAGGAGAGGAGGAGGTATGCGCTGGAGAGAAGTGGAATGAAAGTCAGTAGGAGCAAGACGGGTACATATGTGTGAATGAGAGGGAGGACAGTGGAATGGTGAGGATGCAAGGAGTAGAGGTGACAAAGGTGTATGAGTTGAAATACTTGGGGTTAACTGTTCAAAGTAACGGGGAGTGCAGAAGAGAGGTGAAGAGGAGAGTGCAGGCAGGGTGGAGTGGGTGGAGAAGGGTGTCAGGAGCAATTTGTGACAGAAGGGTAGCAGCAAGAGTTAAAGGGAATGTTTACAAGATGGTTGTGAGACCAGCTATGTTATATGGTTTGGAGACAGTGGCACTGATGAAAAGACAGGAGGAGGAGCTGGAGGTGGCAGAGTTGAAGATGCAAAGATTTTCATTGGGAGTAACGAAGAAGGACAGGATTAGGAACGAGTATATTAGAGGGACAGCTCAGGTTGAACGGTTTAGAGACAAAGCAAGAGAGGCAAGATTGAGATGGTTTGGACATGTGTGGAGGAGAGATGCTGGGTATATTGGGAGAAGGATGCTGAATATGGAGCTGCCAGGGAAGGGGAAAAGAGGAAGGCCAAAGAGGAGGTTTATGGATGTGGAGAGCGAGGACATGCAGGTGGCTAGTGTGACAGAGGAAGATGCAGAGGACAGGAAGAGATGGAAATGGATGATCCGCTGTGGTGACCCCTAACAGGTGCAGCCAAAAGTAGTAGTAGAAGATCTGAGGTTGATTGTTACAGGACCAAAACAACTATCACTGTATACTACAGACGATATTAAAGTGCAAGATATCAAAATTTTAAAGTTTTCACCTTTAATTCATTAATACATTTTGCTTGAATATTTGATAAGATTCAGTGTAAAAATGTACAAAAAATGCAGAAAATTCATTGGGAAAGTATACTTTTTTACAGTGCTAAGTATGGATTTCTGTTTTTGTTTTTGTTTTTTTTATTCATAGTTTACTGGGCTGTAAAAATTGAACATCTGTGGGTCACTGTGTTTCCTGTTCTCAAATTTGTTCAGGGGACTCGGGAGTCTGGGGTCTGAAGAAGAATTTTGCTTTGCTTGAACTCTTGGAAAGACTCCAGAATGGCGCTACTAATCAGACAGGCATGGCAGAGGATGCCCTCAAAGGCATGGGGGAGGTAAAATATTTGTTTGTTTTTCTTTAGTTTTACATTGAGAGGTAAATAATGTACTGTTTATAAATGAATGGCACCCTTCATTCTTGAGAGTTAAAATCTTTCTTCTAGTGTATAATTCGATGTGACGAAGATGAGAGCCACACAGCGTCCATGTACTGCACTGTGTGTGCCACCCATCTGTGTGCCCAGTGCTCACAGCTCACCCACTCCACTCGTACACTGGCTAAACACCGTCGTGTGCCCCTTGCTGACAAACCTCATGAGAAGACCCTGTGCCCACAGCATCAGGTTCATGCCATTGAGTTTGTCTGTTTGGAGGAAGCCTGCCAGTCTGGACCGCTCATGTGTTGTGTGTGTAAGGAGTATGGGAAGCACCAGGGGCATAAGGTATGGAAGTAGGCACAGGTGTTCAGAAAAACAAAACTACTTGTAATGAAGTATTACGTTAGTTATGTCTCTCAATTTTCAGTTATATATCTTTACACATCGAATCAGAGTCAAAGATGAAGGCTGTTTTTGTCTCTTCGTTTTTAGCATGCTGTTCTTGAGACAGAAGCTAACCAGATACGCGCATCCATTTTGGATATGGCCCACTGTATCCGTACCTTCACAGAGGAAGTGTCTGAGTACTCCAGGAAGTTGGGGGGCATCGTACAGCAGATCGAGGGGGGAGAGCAGATTGTGGAGGATGGTGTTGGCATGGCACACACTGAACATGTAAGAGATATAGTTCTCTATGCAATAATGGAATATATTCAGGGAATAGTTTGATCACACCAAAACATTTTGATAATTAAGCTTGCCCTTCAACATTAACACACTCTGTGGGTCTTCAACCAGGTCCCCGGCACAGCAGAAAGTGCACGTTCTTGTGTTCGGGCCTATTTTGCAGAACTCCATGACACGCTGTGCCGACAGGAGGAGATGGCCTTGAGTGTAGTAGATGCGCATGTGAGAGAGCGGCTAATCTGGCTGAGACAGCAGCAGGAAGACATGACCATCCTGCTGTCTCAGGTCTCCACTGCTTGTCTGCATTGTGAGAAAACATTGCAACAGGTAGGAAACAAGATGAGCATGGTTTTCTGACACTTCCAAGAGTAGATTCCTGTTATCGATGCTGATTTAGGTGTTTTAGGCTCCTTATTCATGCTTGAAATAATAAGAAAATTGTTTACATCTGGATATTTTCAGTGTTTTCAGATTTGCAGAAATAGCCTGAGAGTGCTTAGTTTGTTCATGGTATGTTTTTTTTTTATTACTGTTAGGCATCTAGAAATCGTAATAGAAATTGTATTCCACAGCACTATACACTACCACAGTTTATAACAAAAAATCAAGTCCCTCCTTTCTCTGCTTCTAAGTGCATTTTATGTGTCCCTCTTCTGTTTCGGTCACCATTTAATTCGTTGCCATGATCATTTTTACTGGTAATAGTCACAATTGTATGAAATATAAAAATAGGGATTCTTAATATTCATATAAATTTGTTTTATTCCAACTGTTATGTAGATATTTGTAACTGAACTTCATTTCTTAATTCATATTCAATGTCTTGTTAATGGTATCTAAAATGTGTTTTTGTCTTTGACATTATGATCAAGGTAAACAATCAGAACGCACCAAGAAATTTATGAAATTTTTTGCAATATTGATATTTGTCCAATATTGTGAAATATTGTTTGCTTCTGTATCACCCAAACCTTGATGAAATCAAAAGTCTCAAAGTTTCAGTTGTTAAAAGAAAAAAAAAACACCCTCACATTTATCTAAAAACAGCTGTCCCCAACACTATGCTATCTCTATGATTAAGGAAAATTATATTTGGAAAGGTTTTGAATACTGAAAAAAATTCTGCTTGAAATAATAGAAATGCTGTGAATTGTTAAGCCTTACAAATGCACCTCTGTATTTTCCTTAATTCTGCCGTAGGATGACTGCAGAGTTGTGCTGTCAAAGCAGGAAATTAGCTGTTTGCTGGAGACTCTTCAGAAACAGCAGCACCAGTTCACCGAGCTGGCAGATCACATTCAGCTGGATGCTGGTATTCCTGTCACATTCACCAAGGTACACATCGATCACTAGCGCTGTGTACTGGCAAGAATCTGGCGATATGAGACACATCATGATACAGGGGTCACAATTCAATATATATAAGGGGTGGAATCTCACAATTCGATTTCGATTCTTGGGGTCACAATTTCGATTCAAAATCGATTTTCGGTTCAAAATCGATTCTAGATTTGGTACATAGGGGGGCTAATTTCAGGATCTACTCCCATCCGCTGTGCACTAAGAAAGGCGGTGTGGCAAATTAAGGCATGAAAGCAGACTAAAATGTATATAAGATTATCTAGTTTTTTATATTTGAAAAAGTTATATCAATTGATTGCAATAATGTGAACACACAAAGGCAAACCCAACCATTCTCAGTGAAAAACCGGCGTGATGGCATGTCGTACTTTGGCTCAATTGTGTGGATCATAAATCTAAAGCCTTCATTGTCGACTACGCTGTAGGGGCGCAGGTCTCTTGAAATGAGACAGGTGATGGATCGGGCTTGTTTTGTTTTGTTTTTTGCCCGTTCAGAACTGGCTGGGAGTTTGGTGAAGTGGTGCAGCGGGCTGTGATTGTTTGTTAATGTTGCAGGAGGTCCTTGTTCCACTTCTTTCAACTCTGGGTGTTCCCGAAATACTTCATTTTCATTTTGAAAATCTTGCAAATTCAATGAGTCGAGCTCCTTCTTCCCCGGGAGATTGTAAAATCCGAAATGCGCCCAGACGCTTGCCTTCAATGATGATGGGACCTGCTCAGTTTGTTGCAGCTCCATGTTCAGAAAGGCTAGCTCTTGCTAAAAATTGATTTTTGGAATTTGCGAATCTATTCAGAATCATAGAAGATAAGAATCACGATTCTTACTTGAATCGATTTTCCCCCACCTCTAGAATATATTGCGATATATTGCCATTTTCTAGGCCTGTGTTCTTTGTGTTTATGCTACTTCCTGTTTCAGTTTGCATTCTTATGTTGGAGTGGATGAGTCAAATCACTGACGATAGATTACAATACTGACATCTCTAAAGGTCGGGGTTTTACATGCAACACAAAAATGAACCACTACCACAAATCATTACATGTAAACTATTAATTAAAAATTGATAGTGTTTTTGAGAATCGATACAGTATCACAAAACATAATATTGCGATACTACGATGTGTCGATATTTTCTTACACCGCTGCTAATTACCTGCATTATTTCCCATTGCTGCAACCTAGGCTGGACAATAATTCAATATAATTGTTTATCGTCTTTCAATAGCGTTGTCGAGAAATTGGATTATTGTCATATGGTGATGAATAGTATTTTTGTCTAAATTAATGATAAAATTTTTTAAACTAGTTTTGGTTTGACATTATAATTTACATTACAAAACTGTTCAGTGTGATGAAACTCAGTCGGGTTCTTAAACCAGTATTTTGGCATGTCTAAGCAGATATGATATATATATATCAATATATATCAATTCTGTGTATAATTCACAGCGATTATGATGATAATATTTTGCATATTGCCTAGAAGTAACCTCAAAGTTTAGAATCATAGACTCAGGCAACCTTCAGAATACACCATAAATCAAACTGTTCCAATTTCTTTTCTCACATCTGACACAGATCAAAATTGTTGAATTGGCACAAAAAACTTGAGTCGAATCCCATTTGGGACACTTTCATACATGGTCTTAGGTCCAATCCGAATCTGAAGCGTGAGCATGTGACTCGAGTCTGTGTGATGTAGTCCAATTCAGGATGTCATGTCTCTGAACATCTTGTGCAGGTGCTACAGCTTGTGTTTCTTTGGAGAGTATTGAAGTCAAAATCGAGGGCAAATAATGGAAACCAGCATTTGAAAAAGATTTCTAGCATAACGGCTTAGCATGCTCACAAGATATCATTTGTTCTTCATCTCCGCACGCAAGTTAATTCAGAATGGTGGTCTGTGCATGCATAAAGTGTGGGTTGCTTTCAAAAATGAATGTGACCAGCGAGACAAAAAAAAAAATCTGATCTGAGAATAAATTAAAATAGAGCATTAATGTCGTCAGTATGAATACACTCTAAATGAAATATTCTCATCCAATAATGAATGACTTAAGATTGTTCCAAAACAAAGCACTGACATCAGAATATATGTCTTTCAGGACAACCGGGTCCACATTGGACCAAAGATGGAGATCCGAGTGGTGACGCTGGGACTGGACGGAGCTGGTAAAACAACCATCCTCTTCAAGCTAAAACAAGACGAGTTCATGCAGCCTATTCCAACCATTGGTAAATGCATTTTTTTTTAAAAACAGTTAGTTTTATTTATCCGATGTGGTTATGCGGTATTCACCCAATTTTTATTCACAATTTTTATTCACAACATAGTTTTGGTGCATTATTGATTTTTCTGGTTTTTGTTTCAAGGTTTCAACGTGGAGACAGTTGAGTACAAGAACTTGAAATTCACCATCTGGGATGTGGGTGGAAAACATAAGCTCAGACCCCTCTGGAAACACTACTACCTAAATACACAAGGTACCATAATACTTAACCCAATATAGTTGAAAAGTACACAACAGCAGATCATAAAAGAGGAAATATATAAGACACAAAAAGCTGTCTCAAACATTCAGGTTCAAATCCATATTTGTTTTTATATTTCACAATATGCTTTGATGTGAGGTCAACCTACACCTCATTCACTAGTCTTTCCTCATCAAATAAAACAAAAGTGGAAAAATCAAACTTATTGACAGGGAGAAATTTCTTAAACTACAAAACTATACTTGTGATCCCACTTATGCCAGTGGTATCTTCTCATATCTGAGGTGGACATGGATTCAAACCTCAAGTTGTATTGCAACGAGTCAGTATTACTGAGTAGCGTTCAGTTTCACATGTTTTTTGTTTTTGTGGATTTTTTCCCCCTTTTTCTCCTCATCTGTACCCGGCCAATTAAGAAAACACCAGGATCTCCAGGATCTAAACCAGCTGACACTTAATAATTGGACATAACCAGCATTTGGAGGAAATGATCTTACTTGCTCTAGGCCAGATATTTTTCTCACATTTCCTCTGTTCTTCCTCTCTTCCACTTTCAGTTGCTTGCCCCTACTATATCACTCTCCCACCTTCTCAGTCTGCCGTTTTCTTCCCTTGCTCTGTCTCCACACCTATGACTCTTTATCCTGTCTGTCTCATGTCTCTCTTCTCATCTACATTCCCTCTTTTTTATTTTCATTTTTCTTAGATGTTTCCCCCTTTGTCCCCCCAATTGTACTTGGCCAATTACCCCACTCTTCCAAGCCGTTACCGGTTGCTGCTCCACCCCCTCTGCCGATCCGGGGAGGGCTGCAGACTACCACATGCCTCCTCCCATACATGTGGAGTCGCCAGACACTTCTTTTCACCTGACAGTGAGGAGTTTCACCAGGGGAATGTAGCACGTGGGAGGATCACGCTATTCCCCCCACCCCCCCGAACAGGCGACCCGACCGACCTGAGGAGGCGCTAGTGCAGCGACCAGGACACATAGGCACATCCGGCTTCCAACCCACAGACATGGCCAATTGTGTCTGTAGGGACGCCCAACCAAGCCGGAGGTAACACGGGGGTTCGAACCGGCGATCCCTGTACTGGTAGGCAACAGAATAGACCGACCGCCACGCCACCCGGACGCCCTCAGCTTCACCCTTAAAGCAGATAGCGCAGTGATTGTTGGTCGACAATAGGCTTAAAGGATAAGTTCCCTTTTTTGAACCTGGACCTAATTAAAACGTCACAAGCTGTTGTTTACAGCTGCGAAGACAAAAACATAGCGGGTCCCTTCTGCACTGAGAAACTCAACACCTGGCTTCATCTTCTCACCTGATTTCAACACAACCCAGTGGGGCTGTCGCTCAGCCTTCAAACATCATCATGATATCCCTCGTTAGCGGAAAGTCTCAGCACGGCCGCACGGTACACCATTTAATTTGTTCATCCGGAGTTTTTGTGAAACTTTTGTGTTTGAGAATTTAAATGATGCCGGGCAACATTTTGATGAGGTTTGGGACAACGGAAAGTCAAGTCAGTTTTATTTGTATAGCCCAATATCACAAATTTGCCTCAAGGGGCTTTACAGCAGCAACACAACATCCTGTCCTTGGACCCTCGCATCGGATAAGGAACAACTCCCTAAAAAAAGCCTTTAACAGGGAGGAAAAACAGGAAGAAACCTCAAAGCAAACCTGTTCTGTAATAACAAGCACAGTCGTGTGTTGTACAGGTTAGAAGACCTGCAGGAAGCTTCATCAGGAAGCGCTATCTATCTGTTTAAATCTGCAGCATTTGCAAAATAATAAATAAACTGTCACTTTGTAAATATCTGAGTTGCAAGCATTTATCGGATTCAGCCTTGCACACTGCATCTTAAACTCGCGTCAGAGATGGAGGAATGTGTAATAATATCTAAACGCTTTTCAGCATCATTTCAGCAACAGGAAGTTGTGATGGTCGTGTCTGTAGAGGCTTAAAGGAAGGCCAGTGTCTACTGTAAACCAAGCTGACATGAACTTCTTTTAAAACGCTCTAATGAGGTCACGGCCCCTTAATTGTCTCAATTATTTGAATGTAGAAAATATTGTAGGAATCAATAAAAGGAAATTGAGCTGAATTCTTCTAAAGCGGCTGCATTACATAGTGTTTATTTTATTTTCTTAATAAATATAATTTTGAAATGCCTTCTAAACACAAAGCAGAAAGTCTCCTCACTGCACTCGAACAATTTCTCAGGGAAAATGGTTTTACGGACCCCGTAATCCTGTTTCTGGAGCTTTGAACACGCCACACATGTTACATTAGGAACTATATTGTCTTGGCAGGAAGTGCTAATGGGATTGTACACTGTGAATTTAATGCTCATGAAACGATTTTTCACACAAACCATGGTGAAGCCCTAAATCGGATTGACACCTCAAGCTGCATTGAGATATACTCAGGTTTGAAAATCCAGAATAAACATAATTACCATTTTAAGATGAAACTCCTCAAAGAGATATGTCCTTACATTTTACATTTCACTTTTAATGCAGTTTTGTGGCACAACAGATAATGAGGATGGTAAATTCAAAAAAGGCATACTAAAATAGCTGATACCCACGAATGGCTCATGGAAAACTGGATTTGGATTGAAATTTAATCTCCGTCTCTTTTCCCCTGCAGCGGTGGTGTTTGTGATAGACAGCTGCCATAGGGACAGGCTGATGGAGGCCCATAGTGAGCTAGCCAAGCTTCTGACGGAGAAGGAGCTACGAGATGCCTTACTGCTCATCTTCGCAAACAAACAGGTACTGCATACATACCCCGTGCCATTTGTATGTCAACGGCAAATTACAATGACCTTGCACAAACCCTTACTCACGGGATAGGTATTTAAAGGTGAAATATTAATATTTAGATATTAATATATTTTTTTTAATTAATTTATCATTTTATTATACTATATTATACATATCAATATGTTAATATTTAAATATTAATATTTTTATTAATATATTTTATTGTATTGTAAATATTATTATTTAAGTGTTAATATTGAATATTTAAATATTAATATTTATTATTGTTATTATATCAATTATTATATTGTATTATAAATATTATTTTATTGATATTAATATCTAAATATTAATATCATTATTGTTATTAATATGTCAATTTATTATGTTGTATTATACATGTTATTTTATTGATATTAATATTTAAATATTAATATTGAATATGTAGATATTAATTTTTTTAAAATTTATATTATGAAGGAGCCTAAATGCAGTTCATTGATAAAATATAAATATTTGACTAATTAGCATGCAGTGATTTACAGTTCATATTTACAGTAATGCAATAAGTTAATTGTTCAATTCCATGCACTTAAAAGGTGTGTGAATAATTTAAAATGTATAAGATCTCATTTATGTTACATTTGTAATATTTGGGAATGGGCGACTATAATCGTTGCTTCCTAGTAACTGCATGCACCTTTAGTTGTCTTTTGATACTCTCGCGAGGACAGTTGGATGGGGAGGGGGGATAGGCATGGAGAGAGTGGAGCCACAGTTTTCTGACCTCTCAGACTCCTCTTATTGACCTTTTTTTTTTTTTGCTAATCGACAATCGTTGTGTACCAAATACATCATGTGTGGAAGTAAACGGTTAAACTTTACAGCGTGGTCCTGTGGATGTTTTTTGTTTCTGATGTGGAGACGGACACGGGCAGTCGTTAGAGCGGCAAGCTAAGGCTTCGTTCTTTGGAAACCTACATATTATAAATATTAATATTTTATTAATATGTATTAATATTATTTCGATATTAATGTGTAAATATTTAAAGGTTAAATAAATAAAGGGTGGGTATTTACAGGTATTAAAGGTTAGAGAAACAATTTCAGGGTGGATATATTAAATTTATGAGTGATGCTGAGCGGGGTGACAGATGTGGGTGTCGGTGAAGACCTAGTAATAAAACCTGCGTGTGGTTTGTCCGTCAGGATGTCCCAGGGGCTGTGTCCGTGGAGGAGATGACGGAGCTGCTGAGCCTGCACAAGCTGTGCTGCGGGAGGAGCTGGCACATCCAGGGCTGCGACGCTCGCAGTGGCATGGGCCTCCATGAGGGCCTGGACTGGCTCTCCAGACAGCTCGTGGCTGCTGGAGTTCTCGATGTGGCTTGAGTCCTACACTGGCCCCGTGTGCTTATTTCGAGCTTCACCTTTACCCGTTGAATTATCTTACTCAGCCTGAACCGGAAATCTTTTCCATAGCCAGTTCCCTAACTACAACTCTTTAACATTGCAACTAACATAAACCCCGAGAGGGGCTCAAACCTGACTGTTTTTGTTTGTTTCTTGGTCAACCAGAACTTGTTTTCCACAGTAGTTTACTCTTTATACCTGCACCGAGCAGAATAAAATGAGGGAAAAAATGAGAGCGTCGATCAAAAAGCTGTTTAACAGCGGAAAGGCCTTCTGAGCCACTCATCCCGTCACATTCACACTCCCGCCATCAAAAAGACATGCATGTTAGGGTTAATACTCCTGCCTATGCCCCTGAGCAAGGCAACGGAAAGAAGAACTGGAGTTGGGCCCCATGCGCTGCTGCTGCCCACTGCTCCTATACAATAGGATGGGTTAAAATACAGAGGACACGTTCATTGTGACCTGTACGATGACAAAATAGAGCTTAACCTTCGAGAACTGAACTCTAACCGAGAAGTTAGCGATAAGTTAGCCTCGTTACGACTACATGCTTGTGTCTGCAGTCAGCGTTAAGCGTGTAAAGCAGTTTTCTAAAGGCCGATCACGTTGCTGACTTGTTTTGTTTCAGTCTACCTTTGTAACAAACCCCCAGTTCATTTGGCACCCAAAGCTGGTTTACTCAAGCCGGTCTGAAATGAGAGAAATTGTGCCCTTACGAAGTGAAACTTGTCCCCGTTTCGTATCGTATGTGTTACTCATAACCCCCACACGGGGACGTGATATTTAATCACTGCTGAATGCTGACTAGTCTGATTTGTGTAACACAACATGTTGAGTAGTGGAGTTGAACATCAGTGCTCCTGACATTTTGAAAAATAACATGGCAGATGATTTCCAGCCATCCATTATCCAAGCCGCTTATCCAAATTAGGGTCACGGGATGCTGGAGCCCATTCCAGCAGTCATTGGGCTCCAATTAATTAGCCTATTAATTTTCAGGTATGCGAGCTGGATGTGATGGCTGAGCTCAGTACGTTCTGGTTTTGCGGGGGGTTTTTTTCTTCCACCTTAATATGTTCTCGGTGTGTGCATACTTGGTTGCTCTTCTGAAGTCTAGCTCAGTATATTCACATTATTCGAGCATCGGTTCCAGCTGGTTAGACCAGTCTATTCTGTGTAGTTGGTCTTCTTTTGTATATTTATATAACATCACAGAATGCATATACATACGCCCACGGATGGTTTAATATTTTGAATTTGGATGAGTTCTCTCTGCCTTGATGTCTTATGTAAGCAATAGAAATTAATGTTTTGCGAGACGAGCCGAGAATCCTGAGATTCTCGTGCGAACATTTTTGTGTCTGAGCCGATTTCATGCCACAGCTGGTCTTCTTAATGGCACACGAGTTTAGGGTTGGGTCAGTTTATGTACATTATTTGGGATGGAGTATAGTCTGTCACAGCGAGGTTTACTGATGAGCCCAAGAGCACGTTACTTTGATGATATTGTGAGAAATAAAGAGCTAATGTGTGACGGTTCTGCCTACATTGCGTGGAGTGTCTTGCATCCAGTGCACTCCACTGCACCAGTGCATCCAGTGCACTCGTCTGCTGCACCAGTGCATCCAGTGTACGTGTGCTGCACCAGTGCACCCATCTGCTGTACTAGTGCATTCATCTGCTGCACCAGTGCATCCAATGCACTCGTCTGCTGCACCAGTGCAGCCGATCTCAGCTGGAAGCAAGTGAACTGTATTTTTGGTGGATTTGATGTCATTACTAAACAAGTATCTTTAGTGTCAAACAATCTCATCAATCATGTTTTACCTATCTGTCTGGAGTGCTTATGACTTGATAGAGCACCTTAAACAAAGGTTATGTAGATGTGAAATGTAGTGAAGCATTAACTTTAGCACTTGGTCCTCTTTTAGTTTCTTTGAGAAGCGCTCACCTGGTTTCAGTTCTTTTCATTGCTATGTAACGTTTACTACTTGTATCTATGTATAAAAGATGTGCATGTGTTAATAGCCTTCCAAACCTGCGCAGCTCTCAAATTTGTGAAAAGTGTCCGTTTGTTTTTTTGAACCGTATGAGAGCACAGTGCACATCAACACCTCTGTTACTCGTGGACTTGACAATGGCTTTTGTAAATTATAATTGTGATGCTGTATAATAAAACCAGTTCAACTTGTGTGATGGTGAGTTATAGATTAATTCATTATCCAAACTGCTTATCCTTACTTAGAGTCATGGGGATGCTGGAGCCTGTCCCAGCAGTCATTGGGCGGCAGGGGGGGGGGACACCCTGGACAGGCCGCCAGGCCATCACAGGGCCCACACACACACACACATTCACACCTAGGGACAATTTAGTACGGCCGAGTCACCTGACCTACATGTCTTTGGACCGGGGGAGGAAACCGGAGCACCCGGAGGAAACCCACGCAGACACGGGGAGAACATGCAAGCTCCACACAGAGGACGACCCGGGACGACCCACCAAGGTTGGACTACCCCGGGGCTCGAACCCAAGACCTTCTTGCTGTGAGGCCACCGTACTGCCCCACGTATACATTATACAGTACAGTTAAATAGTTGGTTCTCTTGATTTTCAGCGGGATTTGCTACCGAAAAATTCATCTGACTTGGCAAGGAGTTTCCTCTTGCTTCAAGTGTAGTGTAGAAATAATATCAACCGCAACATGTTCATCATGACAAAACGCGGGGGGGGTACCTAATCTTAGCCTTAAACCGAATAGTTCTGAATGTAGGTACGTGCAAATTAAACTCCCAAAGCCTGAATAGGCATGCCTTTGAAATGTCAGCAGTGAAGGAGGATGTTAAGTTCTTGAATTATTTCAAAATTTATTTGGTAAAAAAAAATGTACAGGTTATGAGCAGGGAGCAGGATCACTTTACAGTGATGTTGATGATGCTGATGTCTTCAAAAGGTTTGTCCGTCTTGGGGTTGACTTTAACATTGGAGATCCTCTGGACTACTTCCATACCTTTTGTGCTCCGTCCGAATACAGTATGCTTGTTGTCGAGCCAAGGCTGAAAAGCACAACGGTACAAGTTGATGGTGAGACTGAAATGGTGAGGGGGAAAAACAAAACAAGATACCCGTCACGTACACCTAATGAGGCGACTTACAGTTGGCACGACAGTGATGAAAAACTGTGATCCGTTGGTGCCAGGGCCTCCGTTGGCCATACTGAGAGTGTACGGGCGGTCATGTCTCAGTGTGGCGTGAAACTCATCCTCAAACTCTCCTCCCCAGATACTCTCTCCTCCCATCCCTGTGCCTGTGGGGTCTCCAGTCTGGATCATGAAACCCTGCAAATAAGTAAGAATTAATATTCAGGCAAGGCTAACTAGAGTAACTTGCACACCGACTACTGTAAAATAGGAATGCACGGGGTTGCTGTTAACGTGAGAGTGATGCCCCTGGTATAGCAACATCTCAGAGCAAGTCAAGACCACAACTGAGACCGAGACAGATTTTGTTGTTCTTGTTGCAAAGGTTTTGGATTCCCCCCCCCCCCAATTGTACCTGGCCAATCATCCCACTCTTCCGAGCCATCCCAGTCGCTGGCTCCACCCCCTCTGCTGACCTGGGGAGCGTTGCAGACTACCACATGCCTCCTCCCATACATGTGGAGTCGCCAGCCGCTTCTTTTCACCTGACAGTGAGGAGTTTCACCAGGGGGACATAGCACATGGGAGGAGCACACTATTTCCCCCAGTCCCCCCCCCCCCAACAGGCACCCCGACCGGCCAGAGGAGGCGCTAGTGCAGCGCCCAGGACACATACCCACCCACATCTGGCTTCCCACCTGCAGACACGGCCAATCGTGTCTGTAAGGATGCCAAACCAAGCGGGAGGTAACACGGGGATTCGAACCGAGCGATCCCAGCGTTGGTATGCAACGAAATAGACCGCTACGCTACCCGGACGCCCGGGCTGATCTCATCTTGACCTGTACTGGAAGCGCCATGTGAAAGGTGGAATTGAACATGTCTACATTTGAAGGTGAAAGCCAACATGACTTTCCTCTATACAAGCTTTGGTTTTAACTGCCTCCTACATGGGATGTATGCAGATGAGCAGACTTAGTATTCTAAAGCTGTGTGTGCAATGAACTGACTAAAGATTCTCATCAGAAATAAAAGCATATGACTGTCATGCCACAAAAGTCAGAGGACATTACCTTGATTACTCTGTGGAATATGTGTCCATTGTAATAGCCATTCCTGCTGTGGACACAGAAGTTCTCGACAGTCTTGGGGCATCTAAAAGGCATTAGAAAAGCGATCAATATCTCGACATGATGAACCAAGTCTTAAGGTTTGTTTACACAGCAAGGCAGTCATAGGAAAAAAACGGTTGCATGTTAAAAGTTCCTGAAGATGGCTTCTTTTGTTTAATTTACCGACACCCGCAGTGACACTATTCATTTTATTGGTTTCTGACCGCTTCAACTGCCAGAGATTAATTCAAAATGAAGCAGTCAGCTGTTGTGTCAGTAATCTCCTCTACACCAAGCAAAAACACGGTTCGATTACATGTTCTACATGCTTGGATCTACTGCCTTCTAGCCCCGGAAACTTTGTCCTTCAAACTTGCAGCTTCCTGTTCTTCTTCTGTATTGGGTTACTCTGGCGGACACATAAAACACTATGCGTGGTTTTAATTTCTCCCAGGAAGGCCCTACTATATAGTAATCGTTAAAATAAATGACAAAAATGTTCATGATTCAGAGATCCATGGATTTTCAATTGTCTTAGTTATACCAGTGATGGAAAGCTGGAGTTCACCACTACCGGTACTGGTATCATCGGCAGTCGATATCAGGCTAAAATGGGAGAGCTGTATGGGAGAAAGTGGCCTGATTTACTGGATTTTTGCCATGTGAAAGTATTTCTTTAATGGCGGAAAAAGACTGACTCCATCTCAATTATTCTGCCCACCGACCCAAAAACAATGGTCAAAGTCTGCACCATTAAGCAAAGTTAACGGATCGGATTGGTGCTCTGAATTGGCAGACAATTTAATGATTCCTACTTGGAACTGGCAGTGGAAAACATGATATCGGCCCATCCCTAATAGAAGGTATCAAATAAGGTATTTGTTTGTGGACCTTGCAAACCTTCAGGTTTGTCACTAACTGAGAGGAGATCTGTGCTGTGATAAAAGGAACCTACTCAACAGGAAACAGCTTGATATGGATGTCTCCAATGGTTGTGTGGATAATGGCACTGTCAGATACTCTCTTCGGCCCCTCGGCCTGTGTGGCAGCCATCACCTCCTCCTTTGATGGCTTCTCGTTAAAGATGTCTCGGTCAGAGTCGGCACTCTTGGTATCTTCTGGTTCCCTTTTGGAGAACTGGGGGTAAACGAATAAAAACAATCAGAATCAGAAACACTTTGTTGTTTCATTTCATGCACTTGCGCACATGAAATGAAATGAAACGTCGTTTCCCCCAGCCCACAGCAGTGCAACACAAAGACAAAACCACATATCCAAAAACTACAAGAACACATATATCCAAACGAACACCAGCCAGGATGACTGTTGGATCTGCTGGTCTGGATGGGCTAGCAGTTAGCTTAGCCTGTCCCACTTCCGCATCCTGTCAGACCACCCTCGGTGTTTCCTCTTCGGATGCAGCTCCGGTCAGAGCCGTGGTCCTTGGGCCCACGGGACACAGCAGACCAGGCTCCCTCAGCCAGTCAAACGCCAGCTCTCCCAGCCAGACACCTTCGACACACCTCCCCGCACTCCATGCGATGACACTAAAAACACAGTAAAGGCTAGGCGAGGCCGCCGCCAGACCGCCCTCGGTGTTATCAGAACTGCTGGTCTGCATGGGCTAGCAGTTAGCTTAGCCTGCCCCGCTTCCGCGTCCTGTCAGACCACCCTCGGTGTTACCTCTTCGGGCACAGCTCCAGGCAGGGCCGTGGTCCATGGGCCCACAGGACACAGCAGACCAAGCTCTCCCAGCCGATCCAGCACCAGCTCTCCCAGCCATCAAACGAAGACAATTTGAGACACAGATGACGGTACCGGGTGAGGCTGCCCCAAACATGAATTCGCACCGCCATCTTCCCACACCGTTACTGGGTGAGGCCGCTGCGAACGTGAATTTGCGCCGCCATCTTCCCACACTGGAAGCGGAATGATATGCACATATGCATAATATATCTTATACAAACAGGCAAGTCCTGTTTGTGTTAAGAGGGCAGTGAGCCCAAGAAAGCATTAGAGAAACAGACAAAATCCTAGTGTGAAATGACCAAGGTCTGCAGAGAAGAATGAAGAACCTGGAAACTTAAGACTTGATTAAAGTCCACAATATGCGTGAAAGAATGGGTTTGAAGGAGGTCAAGAAGATTAGGAATCTCATTAACATGGGGTAGGAGGGTTTGCGGAATGAGAAAAATGTCAGACCCATTCCAGGAAGCAACGGGTGAGCAAACTTTTTAGGGTTTTGTTGTTGATCAAAATGTACTGTATCTTTAGTTTCAATTGGTTAACATTTAACTAATAAAGCAAATGTGCAAAGTGAGGGTTTTTGTGAGCTGCTTTTGTAATAGCGTGTCATGTGGTCTCACCATGTAGAAACGGTTCTTCTTGAAGGCAGTGCAGAAGATGGTAGGATCAGGCTCACAGTTCTGTAAGTTAGGGTTGTCTGATGCCTTCATCTCAATTGTGGGTGCCGTGTGTGTGGCCTTCGCAGTCCCCTGGAAGAGGCTCAGCTTGACCACACGGATGTTCTCGAGCTTCCCGAGAATTCTCACACACCTGGGGAAGTACATCAGAGAAGTGTTTCTCAGATTTAAGCTACCATAACAATGTTTACGGTTAACAAGAGAGTCAAGGCAGTTTGAGGTACTTGTGTGCAGATACGTATAAGACTTGAGGGAACAGCACATGTGGATGTAGTATGATCTACATGACCATACCATCACACCTAGAACACCATTAGTTTGACAACTGATGATTCGGTGCAGACTACCTGCTGAAATACAAGGCAGGTCCCACATCAGACTGCTACTGAGCCTGAGACTTTTAACAGTGGGTGATTCTGCTATCAGATTGGTGTGCGATGAAACAAACAATCCAATAAACCCTGTCTGCCCTTCGTTCTGCTTCCTCCTTCTCTCCTGTAACCCTTTCCTCCATATTAGGTTCACGTGCATGCCTGAGTCTGGCTTGTTGTAACTGAAAAAAATCTCATATTTTCATTAATAATCTATGCACACAAAACATATAGTGAATATCTTAGTTAACCTAAGTTGATGTGAAGCGCTGTTTCACTTATAGATGAAGTATTTATAAATATCGCTAGCACCATCACGGGATGTCACCATCTTTGCTCATCCTCCTCATGCTGTGGATGGTACATCTGCAGCTGTTAATCTGCAGATGTAAAATTAGTTTGTTTCAGCGAATCTCTTGAAGCACTTTTTCACTTAAAAGTGAAGTATCTATGAAGATGAATGCTGTTTGGTCTCCAGAAAAAACGTTTTTTTTTTTTGCTTTCCCCCCCCCTTTTCTCCCCAATCGTATCTGGCCAATTACCCCACTCTTCCGAGCCGTCCCGGTCGCTGCTCCACCCCCTCTGCCAATCCGGGGGGAGGGCTGCAGACTACCACATGCCTCCTTCGATACATGTGGAGTCGCCAGCTGCTTCTTTTCACCTGACAGTGAAGAGTTTCACCAGGGGGACGTAGCGCATGGGAGGATCATGCTATTCCCCCCAGTCCCCCCCCCCGAACAGGCACCCCGACTGAACAAGAGGAGGATCTAGTGCAGCGACCAGGACACCCACATCCAGCTTCCCACCCACAGACACGGCCAATTGTGTCTGTAGGGACGCCCGACCAACCCGGAGGTAACACGGGGATTCAAACCACTGATGAATTTTCTCTGGTTAAACTAGTTGCGATTGTGAATGGCGTTTTAAAGGATCTTATTGAGAGGCTCCACCTCCAATTACAGAAGTAGCACCAAACCAATATGTAAGCCGGGAAGGCCAAATCGCATGTAGGTTTCATCTGATGCATAACTTAAAATCAGTAGCACGTTAAGAGTGAAACGCACTGAGTCCCATCCGGTCTCATTTCATTTAACTACTTCGCCACACGAGTCGTGATTTCCCATTGTCCCTAAATACAGGTCAACGATTGTGTGGTGGCACACACACTCTCACGTCAGATTTAATTCTAACGGATCCGACCTGTGCGTGGGAAATTGTGTACACAAAGGTAATGCGCATACACAGCGTTTACACACAAGGATCCTGGACTCTATGTTCACATCTGTCTAGAAGGTACCTGTTGGTCTCCACGTTGATGACCTTGATACCCAGCATTGTCCCGTAGAGGACAAAGTTGCCCGTCTCATCAAAGATGATGTTTGTCAAGCGGATGCCGTCCACCTTCTCCAGTTCCCTCTCCACCGCCATCCGCCTCCCAAACTCCATGTCGGGCAGCTGCTGCCTCATCTGCTGCAGCTCTGTGAACATCTAACAGAGGAGAAATCAGGCAACTCTGATTAGCATAAACATGGGTTTCAATCAGGAGTCGTATCAGTTGTAATCAGAGCTGAAAGGTTTAATGGGACTTACCGTCAACGATTCATCAAACACCCGCATCAGTTTCCCCGTCAGGAAGCGGAAGATCCTGACTTTCCGGTCAGAGGCAATGGTCGCCATTTTCTTGCCATCAGAGGAGAACACCAAGCTGATGGGATATGTTTTGTGTTTTGTAAATTCATACAGGTCTGTCTCCGTTTTGTATTCCCAGTGCACGTTTTTAGGGAACCGGAATTCATTTGGGAGGCCAGTCCAGTATTCCAGCATGCCTGCTTTGTCAGCGGACACAATTACCCTGAATTTAGGATTTAAGCAGATCTGTGAAAGCGGTAAAGAGTGCAGCTTATCAAAGGTATGAAGAGGCTGGTTGCTTCCCCGTCCATCAAAAATAAAGATCTTCCCTGTTGACTTCTCTGAGCAGGCCACAGTGGAGATGGCGTCCCCTGGGTTGTATATCCATTCACACTGACCTGGATGGAAGCTACACAAGGATATGACATCACAGAATTAGTTGGGATATGTAATACAGGCAGAGAAATGTAACTTCCAAGATTGGAAAAACAAATACATGATTCTATTTTTCATCACTGTGCATTACAACATGCACTTTCATAACCCAGCCACTGAGGATGCACAAGCCAGTGCATTCTTAGTGCCAGTCCCAAGCCTGGATAAATGGGGAGGGTTCCGTCAAGGAGGAAATCCAGCATAAAACCTTTGCAAAATCAAACCTGCGGAGGAGAGATGCTGGGTATATTGGGAGAAGGATGCAGAATATGGAGCTGCCAGGCAAGAGGAAGAACAAAGAGGAGGTTTATGGATGTGGTGAGGGAGGACATGCAGGTGGCCGCCGTGACAGAGAAAGATGCCGAGGACAGGAAGAGATAACGCAGTAATAGTAGTAGTAGTAGTAGACATGCATTTTAAACCTACCCCAACTTCAGCATATTGATCATGTCAAAGTTGACGACGTCAAATATTTTCATGGCCTGGTCATCACCAACCGAACAGAAAAGGGCTCCCTCAGCACTGACAGAAATGCTCTCAATCACACCTGCCAGACACACGTAGTCAACATATGTGCTACAGCAGAATGTCATATTTTGCATTTAACTGAACACACCAGAAGTCTGAAAACCCAAAGTGTATCATCTTTTTCTTCCTCTCATCTACGGGACCTCTTCAGTCTCAACTGACAGCAGGTATCCCCCACCCAATATTATAAAATACTGTATTGTATAATAGAATAATTAATAATAATCAATTATGAATAATAACAATACAGTGGCATAATGACTGAAAACTATCAGTTTCATATGCAAATTGCTGTGAGCATTAACTAGAGTTTCAATCTCAATGTGTGCTATTCCCAGAGGATTTCGGAATGGTTGCAGTCACAGCATTGTAAGATGGTGACAGATATACTCTTAGCCCCCCCCCCCCCAACGGTTCAGGGATGGTCGCTCCCAGTTCGTTCCCAGAGTACATCTGTCGCCATCTTACAATGCTGTGACTGCAACCATTCCCCAATCCTCTGTGAACAGTACACATGGCCATAGTAACTCTAGTTAATGGTCACGCCCATATTTGCACATGAAACTGATCGTTGGTTTCGCTCATTATGCCACTGTATTGTTTATAAGGGTGGGGTACCTGCAGTCACTGTATTGTTTATAAGGGTGGGGTACCTGCAGTCACTGTATTGTTTATAAGGGTGGGGATACCTGCAGTCACTGTGTGGTTTATAAGGGTGGAGATACCTGCAGTCACTGTGTTGTATATAAGGGTGGGATACCTGCAGTCACTGTACTGTTTGTAAGGGTGGGGACACCTGCAGTCACTGTACTGTTTTTAAGGGTGGGGATACCTGCAGTCAGTTGAGACTGAAGAAGTTACTTAGATGAGTGATGACACGTTTCTCTCAATAAACGTTGTGTCCAGATGAACTGATTCACCTTTCTGTCTGGATTATTGAGCATGCATGAAGACATTTTGACATCTTTTTCCTTGTGACCCATTCACCCCGTATACAGTTGGTTTTAAAATGCGGTTTTTGTGATCGGCTCAGAAGTGGACAGCGCTAAACAAAAGTGTAAATGAGCACCAAAACATTTTGTGAACTGGTTACTCAAACCACTTGCCGAGGTGGACTGGGATGCGTTTGACCACATATCTTTTGTAGTGTAAACGCTAATGCGTCCTGATGTGTCCCTGACAAGGACGTAACAGGAAAATACGTTATTAATGCAGGATGTGGTGGTTGTTTCGGTAACAGCGCACCAACTTTAAAAAAAATGGAGAGAGAGGAGAGTGTAGGTGGTTGGAGTAGAAGTGAAACAAGATGCCTAATCTCCATTTGGGCAGAAGAATCAGTCCTGTCAGTCTCAACAGTTTAGTCCGTACATGTACGTATATTAGTGCTTCAAACATCTTCAAACTTTAGCTACTGTTTTCACAGCTAGTCAGCAAATCTGGTGCTTGACTGAGGCCCTTTGACCTTGTAGCGGAAGTGACGTAGACAGTAACGAAACCTTCTTCTTCTTTGTAGTAATGAAATCTGATCACAAGTGGTCAGCAGGACGCATTTGGAGACACATGATAGACACAAGTGTAAACGGCGATGTGTCTCGCTGTCCACTTGCGATCCGATCGCCCAAAACGCATGTTAAAACCACATGTAAACAGGGTGTAAGTGACATAGATTAACTTGAAATTCGCCACATTGTGATGTAATATTATGACAAAGCTAGTTCATACCAAGATGGCTGCGAAAGTGTTTGACAAACTCAATCCCGTGGTCCTCTTTCTTCTTCCAAAACTTGATATGGCCATCCTGGCTGGCTGTGACGACAAAGTCTGTCCTGAGTTGGAGAGATTGACTTTGGTCACAGACAGAAATCTGTGGAGACATTAGAAACTACAAGGCTCAATGCAACATGATCCAGAAAGGGCTGGTGTGGGTGTAGGTCTTTGTAGCAGTTACACACCTGATTCTATTAGACAACCAATAATCTTGTGGGTGGAGAAGAGTGTCAGGAGTGATTTGTGACAGAAGGGTACCAGCAAGAGTTAAAGGGAAGGTTTACAAGATGGTTGTGAGACCAGCTATGTTATATTGTTTGGAGACAGTGGTACTGATGACAAGACAGGAGGTGGAGCTGGAGGTGGCAGAGTTGAAGATGATAAGATTTTCATTGGGAGTGACGAAGAAGGACAGGATTAGGAACGAGTACATTAGAGGGACAGGTCAGGTTGGACGGTTTGGAGACAAAGCAAGAGAGGCAAGATTGAGATGGTTTGGACATGTGTGGAGGAGAGATGCTGGGTATACTGGGAGAAGGATGCTGAATATGGAGCTGCCAGGGAAGAGGAACAGAGGAAGGGCAAAGAGGAGGTTTATGGATGTGGTGAGGGAGGACATGCAGGTGGCTGGTGTGACAGAGGAGGATGCAGAGGACAGGAAGAGATGGAAACGGATGATCCGCTGTGGCGTCCCTTAACGGGAGCAGCCGAAAGTAGTAGTAGTAGTAGTAGTAGCAGTAGTAGTAGCAGCAGTAGTAGTAGTAGTAGTAGTAGTGGTGGTGGTGGTGGTGGTGGTAGTAGTAGTAGTGGTGGTAGTAGCAGTAGTAGCAGCAGCAGCAGTGGTAGTAGTAGTAGTGGTGGTAGTAGCAGTAGTAGTGGTGGTAGTAGCAGCAGTGGTAGTAGTAGTGGTAGTAGTAGTAGTAGTAGTAGTACTAGTAGTGGTAGTAGTAGTAGTAGTGTAACTGCTTGGTTGGAACAAACACCTGCAGCCACACCGGCCCTTTCTGCATCATGTTGTTGCACTGTTTCAACGTCTACAGACGCAACAGGCGCACAACTCCTTTTCAGTTCTCTCTCGGACTCCATTAGCACTTACTCTGAACACACAATATCATTAGCACTTACTTTGAACACACAATACCATTAGCACTTACTTTGAACACACAATATGCGTGATGACGTCTTTGTGCATGTAGCTGCGCTCGTACATCGCAGCTGACGGGAGGTTGTCGAGGTAAACACGCTCAAACTGCAACACTGAGGGAAACAAAACGCACAGTCGATCAGCGCCATCGCTTGTGGCCTTTAGGCGCTAACATGTCATTGGACCGGACCCGGAACTAACCTTTCCTTTTTTTGGTCTTCGTGGCTTCGCTGGGCAGGGGCCCGACCCATTCGGCTTCGTCTCCTTCGTCGCCCTGACCGTGGTCCGCTTTTCTCTTCATGTTTAACTCCGCGCCGCTTCCGTCCGCCGCCATTGTTGCCCGCGTGTGTCCTCTGGGCTACCGTACTCCGCTTAGCGCGGATGGGTAATTCTATGCATTGTGGACGGCGTTGTGCCCCCACCAGTACAAAAGGAGTATTGCACCTTCAAAAAGCAAGCGAGATTTAAAAAAAAAAAGCAAGGCCTTTTCTTGAAAGTTGCTGCAGTATGCAGAAGTTGTCGTCTCCTCTATTTTGTGTATAAAGAACTGCCATTTAGGAATTGTAGATAATTAATTTTCGTGGGTTGAAAACGATGAAAGCCCCTAATTTCTGACAATAAGTGTGTCAGCCTTGTGATGGCCTGGAGGGCCTGTCCACGGTGTCTCCCTGCCTGCCGCCCAACGACTGCTGGGATAGGCTCCAGCATCCCTGACAGCGACTCTGACAGCAGGATAAGCGGTTTGCATAATGGATGGATGGATTAAAGTTCATATAGCCACGTATAATATTTGCCCAGACTCACCAGTCGACGCAATTGTAATCTGAATCCAACGACCAGTGTCGTACTTGCACCCACATTTGCATATGAAACTGGTCGTTATTGTACTGTATTGGTTAAGGGGTGGGGACACCTGCGGTCAGTTAGACTGAAGAGGTCACTTAGTTGAGTGATGAAACGTATCTGTCAATAAACGTTGTATCCAGTTGAACTGATTCAACCTTCATTGATTTGAAGAGCATGGGCATTTCAATCTGTGGGGTATTGGGGAACAGTCTGAGCATGGAACTCAAACAAAGTATAAACATTACGCAGTCAAGTACATATAAGGATAATGAAGAGTTGTGGTAACTGTCTAAGTGTTATTTATCTCTAAACATTTCTTGTTACATTTTTCTTTCTTTTTATGGCACAGAGCAGATGTTTGGGTTATGTATAGCATTGAGATCTGTTTATTCTTGGTACATGACATTAGGATGCTTTTCCTTTTTTTTTCAATTTCTGTCATGTGTTTTTTGATGGTTTCTCTTATTGTTCACGGTAGATGGGTTTGTATTGTGCACCACAACTTGCATTGAATTTGAACTATAGCTACTGTTAAGTGATATTAAATATAACCCGAGTGTATTTGTATTACTCTGTATGAACTCAATGTATGTAACCAGAACAGGGTGAAGAAGACACATTCACGTAGACGAAATATATTGCATGCCTCGCACTGAATGTGGGTAGGGGAGGGGGTTGCCCTCCCCTGGGGCCTTGGGAGAGATACCGTGTCTGGTGCAAGGAGGGCCCCCGGCTAAGAGCTGCAGGTCCAAACAGGATGAGCACTCCCTAAAGCTCAACCATGAAAGGGTGCATTGACCAAACATAGTGGACAGGAAAATCAAGGCCATGTGTGATGAATGAACAAGGGAGGTTTAGCACATAAAGAAGCACACACACAAAGAAAGTCAGACACGCACGACGGATTGGCAGAGTGTGTCTCCAGATCTGTACTCAATGAAACCATTTTAATCTCCTAAAACGTGGTGGCTGTTTTCTTCACATCAAACGGACTCGGGGACGAGGACCACGAAGGGGTTTCTCAACACTACACTACAGTGGGAATTGAGTTTCAGATATATAGTAGCTGTTCGGATAATGGATGGGTATATACATAGTAGCTGAACTGACTGACGTGTAGGTGAGCAGGAGTAGGAGAAAATAAGTGTATACGTCCTCCTACTCCTCTTCCAACTAATAATGTGGTGCATACGGAGATTTGTTCGCTGAGTTTGATGTGTGGATTTGTTGATCACTTCAGATGATTGGAAATGGTTTATCTGTAGATCCTTTCCTGCTTATTCCCATCCATCCATCCATCCATTAATAAATTATCATCATCATCATCATCATCGCTAAACCAGTACATTCTTAATGCAGGTGCGTCAGGAAAGGCATCCGGCATAAAATCCCTGCCAAATCAAATATTCGCATCATAAATCAGATTTCCACACCGGATCGGTCGAAACCCGGGTTACCAACGGACACCCCACCGGTACTGTTCACATATTGTACCGTCGTCATTTAATCAATAAACCCCGGACCGGTCGCGTGTCGAGATGGTGTTTCCAAGGGCCGATTACGACGTTACACTTGAGACAAACCAACAACATTTAGAGGGGGGGTGTGTGTTTGTGTGTTGCGACGTATTTGCGTTTCCTCAGCCCACTCGACAATTATCAAAATATTGCATCCGATTAAAAAATAAAAGCTACTGAAAACCAACCGACTCGTTGTTTTGTCTCTACGAGCCTAGAGGACGAAGTTACACAACTGTCTCTATCTAGCGCGCCCCTCGCGTCCAACGTAAACAACGCTCACGCTGACAGACGCGGCCGTGGCGATAAGCCTTGTCCTTTGAAGCGGCTAACCAACCTGATTTAGCCGCCGCCCGGCGCTGACCTCTCCAACGTTTAGCCGCCGCCCGGCGCTGACCTCTCCAACGTTTAGCCGCCCGGCGCTGACTTCTCCAGCGTTTTAGCCGCCGCCCGGCGCTGACTTCTCCAGCGTTTAGCCGCCGCCCGGCGCTGACTTCTCCAACGTTTAGCCGCCGCCCGGCGCTGACTTCTCCGACGTTTAGCCGCCGCCCGGCGCTGACTTCTCCAACGTTTAGCCGCCGCCTGGCGCTGACTTTCCCACCATCTCCACCATTTAACGCGACCTTTTCTTGTTGCTGACGGTGAACAGCTAGACGAGCGGTATGAGCAACATTTACATCCAGGAGCCGCCAACCAATGGAAAGGTGAGTAACGACTGATGCACTTTGCACTGGGACAGCCTCAGCTAACCGCGAGTCCGTCCATACGTTCGCGTGAGGGCTTCAACAAACGATTTTTCGTTTTGAAAGGTTTTTTAAATGCCCCATTGCTGATGCTGAAATTATGGTTAAAAACAAACACACCCAACCCAGTCCTCAAGGACCCCCTATCCTGCATATTTTCTTTGCAACCCTTAATAGGTACCTGTTTGTAGTTATTCAACCAATCAGCAATGAATTTGGTCAGCTGTTGCCCACCTTGCATAATTAAGTGCTGCGAGATGATTGGTCGAGTAAGTACAAGCAGGGCTACCTATGCAGGGTTACAATGAAAATCTGCAGGATAGGGGGTCCTTGAGGACTGGGTTGAGAAACACTCCCCAGAGGAGGCCAAAGTGCTGGTCGTCAGAGATGGAAAGGATCTTGAATCTTGTCAGTGAGCACTAAGCAACACAACGAGGTTCAACACGCCCATCAACAAAACATGCAAAGTAAGATATCATACACAACCATGACCGGACCAGACAGTAGTCTTTCATCACCGGCTGGAAACACTGATGAACCGCCCAGTCCTCAAGGAACCCCTATCCTGCATATTTTCTTTGCAACCCTGAATAGGCACCTGTTTGTAGTTATTCAACCAATCGGCAATGAATTTTGTCAGATGTTGCACACCTTGCATAATTAAGTGCTGCGAGATGATTGGTCGAGTAAGTACAAGCAGGGCTACCTATGCAGGGTTACAATGAACATCTGCAGGATAGGGGGTCCTTGAGGACTGGGTTGAGAACCACAGCGGTTAGAGAACAGTAAAACAGGAATTGAAGATGTTCTGATATTCCCAACACAAATCACGGGATATGGAAAATGATACCGACCCAGAAAATAATGTCCTCAACAACAACTGTCTATGCTACACTGGTGATCAGTCTAACACGATGGTCAACTCAGATCGTAAACATTTCAATTATCCACATTAACAGCAGAAGCCTATACGCCAACTTCCAAAACATCTAAGTCACTTCAAGAATCCATTCAACATAACAGCTCTATCTGAAACATGGATTAGCCCTGGTGGCGCAGTGGTTAGCGCGGTCGCCTCACCGCAAGAAGGTCCTGGGTTCGAGCCCCGGGGTGGTCCGACCTTGGGGGTGGTCCCGGGTCATCCTCTGTGTGGAGTTTGCATGTTCTCCCCGTGTCTGCGTGGGTTTCCTCCCACAGTCCAAAGACATGTAGGTCAGGTGAATCGGCCGTACTAGATTGTCCCTAGGTATGAATGTGTGTGTGTGTGTGTGTATGTCGGCCCTGTGTGATGGCCAGGCGGCCTGTCCAAGTGTCTCCCCGCCTGCCGCCCAATGACTGCTGGGATAGGCTCCAGCGTCCCGTGACCCTGAGAGCAGGATAAGCAGTTTGGATAATGGATGGATAGATGGATTAGGCCTGAGAAAGGTGTTTACTTTGAGTTAGCCAGATATAAATTGTCTTATAAGAACAGGAGGAACAAAACTGGGGGGGGGGGTTGTATGTGAGGGGGGGTGTATGTGAGCAACAGCCTGAATTACAAGGTGGTAGACGTTACGTCAACAGCTGTTGATGATGTGCTGGAATGTATCACAATTGAAATCTCAATGGGAAAAAAAGAAGAATGTAATTGTAGGTTGTATATTTTGAGCACCGGGGTCAAATATTAAAATATTTAAGGACTGCATAGAAGAAACGTATTCAAAATCAACCCAAAAGAATATGTTCAGGTGTGGGGATTTCAGTATAGACCTGTTAAATCCTAATAAGCGCAATAAGTCAGAAGAGTTCATTAATACAGTGTATAGTTTGGGTTTATATCCTAAAATCACTACACCTAGCAGAATCACACCACACTGTGCCGCCTTAATAGACAATATATTCACAAACATTGTAGGAGGCCACACTGAGAGCAGGTTTTTAATACATGACGTCATGAACATCTACCAGTTTTTATAGTCTATGACTGTAATTTTAGGAAGAACAAAGTTCCCAGCAACATTAAATATGTCAGAGTAAGGACAGAGGAGTCCATGAATGCTTTCAAAAATGAATCACTAACACATAACTGGAATATAGTGTTACAAAGAAAGAGACACTGACAAAGCTTACTAAACAAGCGACTATGCACGAGGTTCTTTAGAGAGAGAAACATAGTAAATCTGTTACCACAGCCATGGATAGTTGAAAGGCCCTGGTTACCATACTCCATATTATCACACACGCACACATTTAGGATAGATCACCACGCTACCATTCAAGCCCTTGCTCTTTCTCTCTTCCTCTCACACACACTTTTCTCTCATTCACACACACACACACACATGTGTGTGCTCTCTCTTTGTCTCACACACTCTCACTCAGTCACACAATCACTCAGTCACACATTCACTCAGTCACACACACCCACTCAGTCACGCACTCGCTGTAGGTTTAACGGAGTGATTGAAGTTGGACAGGGGTAAATGGACTGCGTGTATTTGGCGCTTTTCCATCTGCAAAGTCCACTCAAAGTGCTTTAAAGTTAATGCCTCACATTTATTATGTACACACACACACACGCACACTCATGCACTGATGGAGGTGTCAGCCATGCAAGGTAACAACCAACTCATCAAGAGCAGTTAGGTTTTAGGTGTCTTGCTCAGGAGCACCTCGACATTTTTGCCAGTAAGGGCTGAGGATTTAACCAACACCCCCCCCCCCCCCCCCAGTTACTGGAAGCCCTGCTGTATCTCCTGAACTACTGTTGCCCCAGCGTACCTATATTATTGATATTATTATTATATGAGACTAGTTATCATCTAGAAGTTTGGTCACTGTAATGTCATCATATAACTTAAATGTTGTCATTCCTTGTTCTGAAAGACTCCACCTCGGTAGAGGGATACAATCTGTTTTAACTGAGTGAAAAGAAGAATGAGTGCCTCTGCTTGGTCACCACGTCTACACCATACCTACCCACCCTCCTCAGTTCAGGAATGTTTGTTCCCTCTTCACATAGATGGCCTCTTCGACCCCCCCCCCCGTTCAAACCAGCGTTCCTCCCTATCAAGGACGGGGGGGGGGGTTAAGAGTACATCTGTCACCATCTTATAATGTTGTGTTTGCAAATATTCCCCAGTCCTCTGTGAATAGTACACATGGCCACTGTAACGCTAGTTAATGGTCACGCCTGTTTGCATATGAAACCGGTCGTTGGTTTCGGTCGCTATGACACTGTATTGTTTATAAGGGTGGGGATACCTGCAGTCAGCTGAGACTGAAGAGGTCACTTGGATCAGTGTTTCCCAACCCAGTCCTCAAGGATCCCCTATCCTGCAGATTTTCATTGTAACCCTGCATAGGTAATTGTGCAAGGTGTGAGAAATCTGACATAATTCATTGCTGATTGGTTGAATAACTACAATAACTACCTATTCAGGATTGCAAAGAAAATCTGCAGGATAGGGGGTGCTTGAGGACTGGGTTGGGAAACACTGACTTAGATGAATGATAAAATGTTTCTCCCACTGAGCTGTTGTGTCCAGATGAACTGGTTCAACGTTCTTGGATTTCCTTCCCAGGATTACTGAGCATGCATCATGTCTTTTTCTGTTCTACTAGGTGCTGCTGAAGACCTCAGCAGGTGATATTGACATTGAACTGTGGTCCAAGGAGGCGCCCAAAGCATGTAGAAACTTTGTGCAGCTATGTATGGAAGGTAATGATTTACATACTCTTAATACTTGATATCCTGGATTATAGTCTATATAACAGTAACCTCACTCGCCATTCTGGTTTAGACTTGTGAAGGCACGGCAATTTGTAATTGGTGTTGGCGTCATTCATCTGGGATTTTGTTTATAAATGTTATGTGGTCCAAAGTCTTCAGTCAGTAATGCACAAAATGAGGAAAGAAATCCTCATCAGTTGATGTCTGAGTCTCAAATAAAACATATTGCAAAAACTAAGACTTCATAAAGCTCCAACAGATGGAGATAAATGAATGTATAAATGAATAACTCATGAAAATAGGTGCCAGAACAGCCTCTGAACATAGTCATACAAATCAAGTCATTGACTGTCAACGTCTTATTCTCATTTTACTTCTCTTATACATACCATTGGTTAACTTGAAACAATTTGTATTGGGATATTCGATTCAGTCACTCTAGATCAGGGGTCGGCAACCTGTGACACGCGTGCCTACAGTGGCACGCGAGGCCATTAAAAACACGGGCATGTGGAACAATTCAATAAAAAATATTTTTCAATATACTTTTTTTTTGATAAAAAACATTTTAGCATAAAATATAGCCTATTGGTGAACTAAAGGAACAGTTCAATTTAAAATAATACTGAAAAAATTAATTAGTCTCAAAATACACCGTTGTTTTTGACAGCAAGAGATCGCACACAATGGGCTCTGTGCATAACTGTAGTCCACTGACTTCTGGTTTCTACTGCAGCGGTCATACCAGTTTCCTGTTTGTTGGCATGTGCTGTTGACAATGGCATATTTTTCACGGTGCCTGCAAGATTTATCATGGATGAATGTCAACGACATGCACGAAATTGTCAACAAACTTTCACCTGCACCTACCAGCAAACGAGTGAAAAATTTCAAGTTGTACATATCAAGTTACGTCCACAATTATCAGGATGAGTGGACGGACGGATGGACGGAATGAATTGTGGACGTAGCACACGCCAACAAACAGGAAACTGGTATGACCGCTGCAGTAGAAACTGGAAGTCAATGGACTACAGTTATGCACAGAGTTGATTTGATATGGTCTATCATGACCTCCCGCCCCCCCCCCCCCCCCCGCCCCGATCTGCCCACAAGTGCAGCATTATAGCGGTAGTGACAACATAGCATAGCTAGCTAGTTTTCTGTTTTGCTTATGTCAAGAACAACTGACGATGGATGGCAGCTTGATATAGCGCCAGAAATTAGTCCACCCCAAGGATGGGGTCCCCCGGCAAAAACAGAGCAATATATAGTGTACGATGTTAAGTGCTGGGAGGATTGCCATGACTTGTACGTTGGGGAAACTAAGCAGACGCTAGCCAAGAGGATGGCTGGGTCAGGCCAGAACTCTACAGTCTACCAGGGGTGGGCAGTCTTATCCAGAAAGGGCCAGTGTGGGTGAAGGTTTTTGTTCCAACCAAGCAATTACACACCTGTGTCTCACTAATCAAGTTCCTCAGGAAAGACTCTACTGGTCGATTAGTGGGATCAGGTGTGTAATTGCTTGGTTGGAGCAAAAACCTTTACCCACACTGGCCCTTTCTGGATAAGATTGCCCACCCCCCCTGGCAGGCCAGTGGACACTTTTAACGTTGTGTCCTGATGAACTGATTCAATTTTGTGTGACGTCCTTCTGATAAACATCTTAAACTGAACCTGCTCAGCGATCAGCCAAGCTAGCAGTCATGTCTACATTCTAGTAAGGGCGGAATACAAATATTTTCTATGACAAACCATTTTTAAACACGGTTGTTTCAAAATGTTAAATTTTTGTGATTACAAAGTGTTGACAAGCTCTATTACAAAGTGTGACATGTATTACAAAAAGTGACCGAATTATTACAAAGTGCTACAGCCATGACAACGTGTAACGATTATTACAAGGAGTGTCGCCACACTGAACAATAATGTAAACATCCTGTATGTAATACTGCATTACTTTCCCTTAAGGTTACTACGATGGCACGATATTTCACCGGGTGGTGCCTGAATTCATTGTTCAGGGAGGAGATCCCACTGGAACAGGGACTGGTGGAGAGTCCATCTACGGCAGGCCGTTCAAGGTCAGGTCCCTACATCAGTTTTATACAGACTGTTTGAACTCATGAATCCTGCTGTAAGATGTATTTTTGAATATGCTCAAAGCTTGTTAGCATGGAGAGTTTGCGGTGGATCTTTACTAATCATGACATGTCTTATCAGAGAGAGTTAAGATGTGATGTTTACATGGTGAATAGCAGTATCCCTTTGGATAATTGGCTGTCTAACTGGCTTTTTGCGGTGAGGATCTAGTGTCACAGCATTAATACTTTATATACAGGGCGTCCAGGTAGCATGGCGGTCTATTCCGTTGCCTGCCAACACGGAGTTCGTCGGATCGAATCCCCGTGTTACCTCTGGCATGGTCGGGCGTCCCTACAGACACAATTGGCCGTGTCTGCGGGTGGGAAGTCGGATGTGGGTATGTGTCCTGGTCGCTGCACTAGCGCCTCCTCTGGTCGGTCATGGCGCCTGTTCGAGGGGGAGGGGGAACTGGGGGGAATAGCGTGATCCTCCCACGCGCTACGTCCCCCTGGTGAAACTCTTCACTGTCAGGTGAGAAGAAGCGGCTGGCGACTCCACATGTATGGGAGGAGGCATGTGGTAGTCTGCAGCCCTCCCCGGACCGGCAGATGGGGTGGAGCAGCGACCGGGTCAGCTTGGCCGGATACAACTGGGGAGAAAAGGGGGGGGGGTTCTCTATACACAACATAATTTACAGTAAAAATATTATTTTTGTAGTTAATGATAGATTTTATTTGTGGTTTAAATGGTTTGCCCTCTCCAGTTTATTTTGTGGAAATGCTTGGTTTTGTGAAAATATCAGTTTTCAGTAGGTACAATTCAGAATTCCATTCATAATGTAATTTTGTATCTTATGTGTTTCATGTATGCAGCCTACTAAATTAATGTTCTCGTACTGGCAAACTAACTTGGCCAGTAGAAAAGAGATTGTGATTCAGGTTGTGCATTACTGCTTTCTATGCTTCTCATTTTAGGATGAATTTCACTCCAGGCTGCGCTTCAATCGCAGAGGATTGGTGGCCATGGCGAACTCAGGACCAAATGATAATGGCAGTCAGTTTTTTTTCACCTTGGGACGTGCTGACGAGCTTAACAACAAGCACACCATATTTGGCAAGGCAAGTTAAACATTTCAGCTTTCAAGAATCTTTCTGTCAACATATTTGGGCAAGGATGATCCTCTAAACTAAAAACAACATTCTCACTTATCACACTAACATTATGTTATGCAGTGACATGTTTGGTGTGTCTAGGGCTGGGTGATATGGCCTATAATTGAAATTACAATATTTTAGGGGCATCCAGGTAGCGTAGCGGTTTATTCTGTTTTGTAGAACTCGTCATACTCCCACGCTTTGGTTCAGCTGTCACCACAGTTTACTGAAATAACAAAAAGACACACATATTCTCTAATATTAGTTGTTAACATCGGCTGGCCGCTGGTCTGCTGGGGTTCATACAGTTCATGTGTTCATTTCCTACAACAAAATCCTGAGCTTAACTATTTCTTTCAATAAATATTTTCAGTCCTGCATGTACATTTTTGATGGGGGCACAGTGGCATGGTGGTTAGCGCGGTCGCCCCTCAGGAAGAAGGTCCTGGGTTCGAACCCCGGGGTTGTCCAACCTTGGGGGTCATCCCGGGTCATCCTCTGTGTGGAGTTTGCCTGTTCTCCCCCATGTCTGCGGTGGGTTTTCTCCAGGTGCTTCGGTTTCCCCCACCATCAAAAAGACATGCATGTTAGGGTTAATACTAATGTCTGTGTCCCTGACCAAGACAATGGGAAAAGAACTGGAGTTGGTCCCCAGGCACAGCATGAAGGCGGCAGCCCACTGTTCCTAGCTACACAGATCATAGCTAGGATGGGTTAATTTGCAGTAACTGAATTTCCCCCAAGGGATTAATAAAGGAAACGTAACAATTAATTACATCAACCTTTCCATTAGATGCTAATACCATCCTGTGAGCAGAGGCATCCCACTGCCACTGTACCGGCTCTGGTTCCACTGTCAAGTTTGAGATAACAGTCATCATAGGCTACTGATACATTTCTCTGTCCTCAAATGTAGCTGCAGCCTTGTTTATAACTCTCCTCTGACTAGTTCAAATATTAATTCAAGATACCTATACATCAGTCCTAACTAGTCAAATGTTAATTGTAATTTGCTTATAATCAGTTGCATTGGTAGAACTGGTAGTTGAACTGGTTGAACTGGTAGAACTGGTAGAGTTGGTAGTTGAACTAGTAGAACTGGCAGTTGAACTGGTAGTTACACTGGTAGAACTGGCAGTAGAACTGTTAGTTGCACTGGTACAACCAGTAGAACTGGTAGTTGAACTGGTAGAACTGGCAGTTGAATTGGTAGTTGCACTGGTAGAACTGGTAGAACTTGTAGTTGAACTGGTAGGACTGGTGGAACTGGTAGTTGAACTCATAGAACTGGTGGAACTGGTAGAAGTAGAACTGGTAGGTACTTCATTTCCAATCAATATGTTGTCATAGATACCTTTCTCATTTTGATATGTTAACATTTAAAGGGAATAGAGAGAACATTCTTATATACATAGTGTCCTTTTTGAGGTGTTCACCAGAAAGGATTATTTTTTCTAATATTGTATGTATGACTTATACTAGCTATACTTTTTCTCATAGTTATAGTAATCTTGGAATTTTACTTTTTAATAATTTGCACTAGGCGGCACGGTGGCGCAGTGGTTAGCGCGGTCGCCTCACAGCAAGAAGGTCCTGGGTTCGAGCCCCAGGGTTGTCCAACTGTGGGGGTCGTCCCGGGTCGTCCTCTGTGTGGAGTTTGCATGTTCTCCCCGTGTCTGCGTTGGTTTCCTCTGGGTGCTCCAGTTTCCTCCCACAGTCCAAAGACATGTAGGTCAGGTGACTCGGCCATACTAAATTGTCCCTAGGTGTGAATGTGTGTGTGTGTGTGTGTGTGTGTGTGTGTGTGTGTGTGTGTGTGTGTGTGTGTGTGTGTGTGTATGTCGGCCCTGTGTGATGGCCTGGCAGCCTGTCCAGGGTGTCTCCCTGCCTGCTGCCCAATGACTGCTGGGATAGGTTCCAGCATTCCTGTGATCCTGAGAGCAGGATAAGCGGTTCGGATAATAGATGGATGGAATAATTTGCACTAATGCATAAAAGAACTACAGGCATAACAATGCAATTGGACTACCTGGTAATCTGGATAAGCTAATTACTAATTCTAGCACTTTCCTCCACTATTCCTACTGTAGATCACAGGGGACACAATTTATAACATGCTCAGATTATCAGAAGTCGAATGTGATCGGGAAGAAAGACCTTTGAACCCTCACAAGATGAGAACAACTGAGGTATGTTCTGACATTTATTTTACCATCACATGCTTGATTCTTGTACTTGTACATTGTATTACTCGTGTACATTGTACTTGTAGTGTATATTACTAATGTCAAAAACCATTTTGTCTGCACAGGTATTACACTCTCCTTTCGATGACATCGTTCCTTGTGAAAGAAGGAAAACCAAAACGAAAAAAGATAAAGAGGAAGGAAAGAAATGTCAGGCAAAAGCCACCAAGTGAGTTTTCAGACATTCTGTTTCGTCTGATCATAACTGACTCCCAAATTTAACAAAACGAGGCATTCTTATCATTGTTATTCCATCATTTCTCATTAACATAAAAAAACATAGAAACTTCAGCCTTTTATCTTTTGGAGAAGAAGCAGAAGAAGAGGAGGAGATGGTGACTCAAGTCAGCCAGGTATGACATTTCAGGCAACTCCCTTGGCTGATAAAACATGCAGTTGTTCAGGATTTACTGTAGGTTTCGTTTGATGTTTACTCTAAAAAAGAAAGATTATCTCAAATTAAGCATCTTGTTCGTCTTTGTTTAGTGAAAAATTCCTCTAACTAGTCTTATAATCACGAAACAAGGACTCTGTTGAAACGGGCATTGTCACGGCGAGAGCAGGAGAGGACCCAAATGCAGACAGCAAGGACAGGCTGGGCTTGAACAAAGCTTTAATAATGACAACACTTACAAACCCCAGGAACAGACGGCAGGTACAGACAACAGGAAAGCTCACAAAATGACGTGGCAATCTGGCGACCAAGAGTCTCTCTGAGTGTGTGAGACAAACTGACCAAGAGTCTGAGCACCCAAGGGGCATATATACCCCCGGGGGGGGGGATCAGGGAGATCGGGCACAGGACCCGTACAGCCAGTTGGAGAAAGGGGAGGGAGCTTGGGCACAGGTGCGCAGGACAGGTCAGGAACCAGGCAGCCAATCGGAGAAAGGGGAGGGAGATTGGGCGCAGGTGCGCAGGAACCGCACAGTCAATCAGAGAAGGGAACAGTTGAGTGAAGCCGGGCAATCAGAGTCACTCAGGCACATGAACTGAAACACCAATCGGGATGGGGATGGGCGAGCCCTGATGACCCAGATCACACACCCATGTTAAGCATTATATTATTATTATTATTATTTATTATTATGATTAATATTATTATTAATATTATTGAAATGGGCCTGTGGGATAAGAAAATATTACTAGCAATATCGTGAAATGAGCATTATGAGATTTAAAACAGCATTTGCTTGTCCTCCAGACCTAATAGGGAGCAGCCCTACAATTCGTAGCTACGGCGTCTTCAGGAGGAGGCAAATTTTACATCTTTACACTCTGACCATAAAAATAATATTGCCTTACCTGTGAAGGATAGATTCTTCAAAAATGTGTATTTAGCTACATGAAATAAAAACGATATATCTCCAATTGAGCCAAATCCCTCAGACATCACAGCAGCTCTATTGAATCGTTGTGGACTTTGAAAGCTTAGAATTGTTTTTTTACCAAAACATTCGAGGACAAAGACCCAAGTTACGTCATTTACAATTGAAACTAGACTAGCTAGCTTGATGCTATTTGTTTTAACTAGGGTTCTGTAAGTTAAATAATTATAATAAATAATGACAATATAATAATGATAATAACAATAATATAATATAAATATAACTAAATATAAATTTAAAAAAATATATAATATAATAATAATTACTGAGAACATACATGTGAGCACATAGCTAAAACTAATTTCAGAGTGAACTGTCTTCCAAATTTTTGTGGATGTGTGTCAAACATGGAGGTATACAACCGGTGTTGTTTTACAAGTTTGACGCTGACCAGCAGGGCATAATTTTTCATGGTTTTGCAGCTCTTGAGAACAAATAATTT
Source organism: Lampris incognitus (assembly GCF_029633865.1). Taxonomy (NCBI): domain Eukaryota; kingdom Metazoa; phylum Chordata; class Actinopteri; order Lampriformes; family Lampridae; genus Lampris; species Lampris incognitus. Next base: position 48,376,280 of record NC_079222.1, read on the forward strand.
ATCTAAAGTAACCGGCGTGTTTATAATCAGAAGTTACAGTATGCAACATCATGCTCAAATGCTAATGGTTGTCATTTGGGTTAAAATGTTGGTGAAAAATGTTCATCAATACATTTGAGGTTTTTCACTAAATAGAAAAGCTGTAAAGTTAGAATGTATGTGGAAGTGCTGTGGTGGTATTCTGGGCCTTCATCACATTTCATGAAAAGTTAAAATAAATTAAATGACTCAGCAACAAACAAGGCTTAACCTACATTAATGCTCCGAGTCAGAACAGCTTCATTTTAGTGCGTCCAGGTAGCGTAGCGGTCTATTCCGTTGCCTACCAACACAGGGATCACAGGTTCGAATCCTCGTGTTACCTCCGGCTTGGTCGGGTGTCCCTACAGACACAATTGGCCGTGTCTGCGGGTGGGAAGCCGGATGTGGGTATGTGTCCTGTCACTGTACCAAGTGCCTCCTCTGGTCAGTCGGGGCGCCTGTTCAGTGGGGGACTGGGGGGGAATAGCATGATCCTCGTACACGCTACGTCCCCCTGGTGAAACTCCTCACTGTCAGGTGAAAAGAAGCGGCTGGCGACTCCACATGTATTGAAGGAGACATGTGGTAATCTGCAGCCCTCCCTGGATCGGCAGAGGGGGTGGAGCAGCGACCGGGACGGCTCAGAAGAGTGGGGTAATTAGCCAAGTACAACTGGGGAGAAAAGAGGGGGGGGGGCAAACCAATGGGTAATGTCCCAAGCATTATGTCCATCTCTTCTACCCATCTGGTTTGATAAGGAGAGCGTGAAGCTCCACATATGGTAGTCTAAGTTCTCCTCTTCCTCAGTAGGGACAAAGACGTGGAGGTGCACAGTGAGATGGTATCTGAAATATTCCACAACCTAAAGCCTTCATCCTCCATACAAGTTTAAATTTCACCTAAGTAGGTTTATTTTGTCCTCCTCCGAGTGTGTTAAAACAGTTTGCCCATCCATGTGTAGGGGTTGTAATGAGGCCTCCGCTGAAGGTTAATACTGGACGATATGACTTTCTGCGGGCAAGGGCCGTCGAGTACATTCATGTGGAATCGGTGGAAAATATCCTCAAAATGCCCTGGAAAACGATTTCCTAAAAAGAGTCGGAACCCGGCATGTGAAGATTGTATGTATCACGTAGCAGTTTCCTATGTAATAAAAGAGGAGCTGCCCGTTGAATTTTACATATGTTCAAACAGGGATCGGTTGCCAAGTCGACCTCAAGATATCATGTAATCTGTGGAAATACCCTCAGTGAGCTACGGAGTCCAATGAAAAGGATTTCTGACATGTGCCCCTAAAAAAAATGTACATTAAAAAAAATGTAAAACCATCTTTTAAACTCCAAGACCCTGAAACTCTTGCATATATATCTTTATGGTTAATAAGTCAGGTAAGCTCACAATGTAGATGTTTTTATCACTCGGCACACTATCTACACACACATTTGTGTAAGATCATGTAGAAAGTTTTAAGTACTCTTTCGTTTGCTTACATGCTTCTGTTACTGCAGACGCTGAAAGGAAAAAGCAAAAGCAGCCATGACCTACTGAAGGACGATCCCAGACTAAGTTCTCTTCCAGCGGTTGATAAGTATGTACGACGATGGTCATTTCTCACATCGCTGTTCACCGTATCTTCTCACACTGTTAAGCTGATCCTCTTGGTCTCTGTCTCCGAAGGAAAAACGAGAGGGCCGCAGCTGGAGATACAGCCGAGGTAGGTTCTCACCACGTTTAAAACCGTCTGAATCCTCTCACATCAGATACCACGTAGGTGTGTTTCCATTCCCCTGTCGCTGTAAGTTCCACGTGCTCTGATAGGTGGACGGCGATGAGGTGACAGGGAAAGGAGATGCCGATGAAGAGTATGACTCGGACCATAAGGACAAAATGAGAGAACTCCTCGCTAAAAAGCTGAAGAAAGACAAAGGGCCAAACGAAAAGCCAGAACCAGCTGAGGAGGATCGAGGGAAGAAGACCAGTCGCAGGTGAACTATTCCACTGAACCTTGGTCCGAACCTTTTATGTGTTAGAATTTCGGATGGCCCGGCATCTTAGGGCCATTAATCAATGTTGCAATCAACATTAATCAGTTTAAGGCGGCACGGTGGCACGGTGCTTAGCGCGGTCGTCTCACAGCAAGAAGGTCCTGGGTTGGAGCTCCGGGGTAGTCCAACCTTGGGGGTCATCCTGGGTCGTCCTCTGTGTGGAGTTTGCATGTTCTCCCTGTGTCTGCGTGGGTTTCCTCCGGGGGCTCCGGTTTCCTCCCACAGTCCAAAGACACGTAGGTCAGGTGACTCGGCCGGACTAAATTGTCCCTAGGTGTGAATGTGTGTGTGTCAGCCTTGTGAAGGCCTGGCGGCCTGTCCAGGGTGTCTCCCGGCCTGCAGCCGAATGACCGCTGGGATAGGCTCCAGCATCCCCGCGACCCTGAGAGCAGGCTAAGCGGTTTGGATAATGGATGGATGAATGAATGAATGTCAATGATTGCATACAAATTATATAGTGGAGCAGTTTTGGGGGCTTTTTTTGCCAGCGAACCGTCAACTCTGGTGTTTCCCATTTGTATCCAACAGGTGGTAGGTTTGTTTAACGACAAATACTGGACTGTTACTTTTATCATTAACTTAGGATTCGTCATGTAATTGTTTTAGTTGTAGTTCAGCTGATGAACCAGGTGGGGGAGTAGTTGAGTTGTGTAGCACAAAAAATATGTTGAGGTTCTATTCCAAAGCCAGGAGTAGGTCTTTAGCCGTATATTTGGTAACAAGGAAAACTAGATGAATTACACACACCTTGCTGCTGTGATTAGTTACAGTATTTGGTTGCCTCCATGTGTCACACGCTGCAAACACACACTCCTGTTAATACACAAACTGACTAATTAGCCCAACGGTACAAGTGAGCCCACTTTAGATACGGGGAAGGAGATAGGACTTACAAATAAACTTTATATTTTATATCTACAAATATATATTTGAATGTAAATATAAATTTATATTTAAATTAATACATATATTTAAACTTATTTAAAATTTGCATTTAGTAAATATAAACTTAATTTATATATTGTTTTTTTTCCCAGATAGAAATTCATTATGCCGGTGAGCAGATCTCCTGCTCTTATAATTTGGTCAAATTATCATGGACTCATGCAGGACGGTTGTCAGGTAGGCTTGATGGAGAGGTGGAAGGAACGGAACCCATTAGGACATAAGAAACTCTTATTTTTCTGTGATTAGCTGGTATGTGTGTATTTCTGCCTCATATGTTCATGGTCTCTGTTTATCCATTGAGAAGTAACACGACCAAAATGTCAATGTGAAGAAACGTACTCAGTGTATTTTAAAGTCGGTGGGCAGTAAATATTTATGCTAGACCGAAGTCGGTAAAAATGTACATCGGCGTATTCGTTTAATTTATCTTCCTTTGGATTTTTCGCCCCTTTTTCTCCCCAATTGTACTTGGCCAATCACCCCACTCTTCTGAGCCGTCCCGGTCGCTGCTCCACCCCCTCTGCCGATCCGGGGAGGGCTGCAGACTACCACATGCCTCCTCTGATACACGTGGAGTCGTCAGCCGCTTCTTTTCACCTGACAGTGAGGAGTTTCACCAGGGGGACGTAGTGCATGGGAGGATCATGCTATTCCCCCCCAGTTACCCCTCCCCCCTGAACAGGCAACCCTGACTGACCAGAGGAGGTGCTAGCGCAGCGACCAGGACACATACCCCCGTCCGGCTTCCCACCTGCAGACACGGGCAATTGTGTCTGTAGGGACGCACGACCAAGCCGGAGGTAACACAGGGATTCAAACTGCCGATCCCTGTGTTGGTAGGCAATGGAATAGACTGCCACGCCACCTGCATGCCCCATGTATTAATTTAATTAAAGGCATTATGTCGTAATGTATGCTGTCACACAGAACGTTAAGTGATGGCCTTCTTGGTTGGTGTAGGACTGTTTGACCCATCGGTTATGTCGATGCCATAAAATCGCCACTTCCAAGAATCCAATTCATAGCTATAGAGCTTCCTGAATCAATCTCATATATATATATATATATATATATATATATATATATATATATATATATATATATATATATATATATATATAGTATATATATATATATATAGTATATATATATATATATATATATATATATATATATATATATACTATATATATACATATACACACACACTTTATTCCAATGTGCTGAGGCCTAGTGCTATAGTCAGACATCCTCCAGAACTCTTGCCAACACACACACACACACACACACACACACCTTAGTTCTAGCTCAGTGGACCAACATCAATAGACCTGGCCGTGGCTGCCAAAGCCTGCTATGTGAAACACTAGTGTTGGCGCTGGAGCCAAATTACATCTCGGCTGTAGTAGAAGCAAACACTGCCCCTGCCTGAGCAGTAGTGCTATGTCAGTCAAGTGAATGTCGGGTGTCGGTGAAGTGAAGGATATCCAAGAGGCAGAATGTGTGTGAGGGCAGGTAGCGTGGAAAAAGGAGACAAGGAAGAGGCGGTGTGTTCAGAGAGCCATTTACCCTTCGTCTGTCTTTGATGCTCATTGTTGGTCTGTTGGTCTGTGTCCCCCTTAACAAGTAGCCCTCAACAGACATAATCAACATCCCCTCTTCTCATTAGTGCTAATAGGATAAGGAGTGGGCCCCCAGTCAGCTGTGTGCCCTGACTGACAGCCGGCCCAATGCAGGCGGACTGTAGTATATTAAACACAAGCGCAGATTATTTTGCTACAAGAACTGTAACCCAACACAGTGGTTTGTCTTGGCAGCGAATCAAAGGGCAGGCTGGTAGGTACAGTGTTGGTCTGGGAGAAAGGGGGCATTGTTAAGAGGGGTGAGCGCCCCCCCCCCCTTTTTTTTTTTTTTTACAATGCATCGCTGGGGCTTTCAGCAGCTCTGCAGCCGGTCGGAGTATCAGCTGGTTATCTAGTCATCTGGGAAAGGGGGAGAGGATGTTTTAAAGCCCCCCCGGTTGTCGTAGTCCTGCTGATCAGCTCGACTGATCCAGATTGCGACGGGTCTTTTGGCTTTCGGTTCTCCATTTAATCCCTTCCCTCGTGGAATAAGCCTGAAGGACAACGCCGGTGTGCAGGTCTACAGTGTGTACCTGCACCGAGTTTCTCCCCGCTGCAGCCCAGCTTTGTTTTGGAGGTGAAAAATTCGTCACGGAAGAGTTTTTTGACAAATTTGAGCCTCGCACAAGCTCAAAAATTACAAGTCATTCCCAAAAGTTTTTTTTTTTTTTTTTACATGATCTCAATGTGTAACATTGTTGCCCAGTAACCACTATTCCCACAACTGCAAGATTTTTGGAAATGTTGCAATTGTGGGAATATTGTAACATTTCTAAATGTCGCAATATTCCCACAATATGCAAAGTTTCATAAATATGGTTTAGTTTTTATTTTTTTATTGAATTTTTATTGAGTTTCTTGAAAGAACAATACAAATGAGAGTACAAAAGACAAAAAAAGAAGAACTAAAACAGCAATGACTAACAAAAGCACAGCGTCATCTCCGCAGCATTCGTGACACTATTGATTCACAAGTCCGTCGGCGCATCGTCAGCCCTCGGAAGAGTCACCACGGGACCATAAATATGGTCTATAATCTGAAGCTCGGTGGAGTCTACGCACCGGCATTTAAAATTCTAAATTTGTCAAATAACACCGTTATTGTCAGTTGTGAAACTGTGACTTTTTGGGGGCCCACGGCCCTTTCGGTTTTGTCTTCATCCTCTCGGGTTTTGAAAACTAGGAAATTAAATTGCCAGACGTCTTGGTAGCAAAATCAACACCACAACCCAACCTTTTGGCACTACAGGGTAAGAAGGAGAAATCGACACTTTTTTTTCTTTTTTTTTTTATTACAATTGGTCTTGCTTCTTCTGTTTGAAGTGAGAGCGATGTCGGGCCTCTTCAAGGGGGTCGCTTTATTAAAGACACCGCTGAATGAAGTCCCAAACGCAGTGTATGTGGTAGTCGACACTTTTGTTAAACCTGACGGGGCATGACTGGGAAAGCAAAATGCTTCCATATGGCGGTGAGAAACGGAGTTAGCGGCTCTTGCCAGCAGCCCCCAGCTCTATTCTCTGTCCAAGTCATCATTTTGTAGTCATAGCAGGCAGAGGATAATGAAAAAATAGCCTGCACTTCTTCTAAATATTCTATTCTTATCACTTTTTGCCACATAGTTTTCTGATTTTCATCAGTGATCTGGTTTTTCTTGCGTTAGCATATGCAGCTAACATTTTGGCGCATTGCTAGTCGATCTCTTACAGCGTCCTGGTTATCGAATAAGGGTTACGTTCTGATATAGCACTTTATACATCACGCTGTTACGTCGTTTCATTTTAGCAGATATCGTAAAATGTTCATGTCACACGTGACAAATGTGGGCTTGGGCTGCGATGGGCCTTTTAAGACGGGCAGAAGGCTGACCACAGGTGTTCCACATGTGGAGGGAAACGTAGACTGTTTTCTTACCCTCCAGCATTGCAACCTCCCTTTACCTTGGCCTTTCCGCCCTACACAAACACCAAAGATTCATCATCCCCGTGGTCCGTTATATAAAGCGGTGCCAAAATAGCCCTCTTGTTTTTTCTCTCACAAATTTGTATCGCTATGAAATTATGAGGTGAAATGTGCATGAAACTTTAACTGCACGAGGCTGGTGAAATTATTTTTTTAAAAAATCCCGTCCCCCCCCACAAAAATTCCATTTAATAAGTCTCACTTCAAGCCTCAATGTTGCTTAGTGGAGTTGGTAGACAACAATAGTGGTTACGTGTAGTATTAAGATGTTATTTACAGCATATTTCTTGAGGTTTCTAGACCAGAGTTTTTGAACGTTAGCTACAGCAGTTTTTATACATTTAGAAACAGTTGTTTGCTCTTGAATGCCACTCCATATGAAACATATGATGGCCTCTTATTTTGCTGTTCCTGGATAGCCGGTCTTGGTCCTGTGTCGTTTGGGCTTTAATTCAGTGACTTCATTGGCGAAAGACTAAGTACTGTTTGACTATAATTAAAGTTTGTTTGGCAGTTGAAGCAGACATTTTTAAGCCTGGTGCACCTCACATAAGAGCGACATATAATCTCGGCCAAGTGGCCATTCCCTGAAAGCTGTGTCGTAATTGGCTGCACCTGTCTCTTGTCATTGGTCATAACCCAATGCTTTCTCAGGAAGAGGTCGTCGGGATCAAGAAAGCATTCGACACGGCATTTGTGTAGAAAGTCACAAGAGATAATCCAGTTCTTGGCAGCGGGATTGTTTGTGTTATGGAAGTGCCAGGTTTAAAGATCTCAAACCCACTGTAGCATGTCTGTGCCATATGGGGTACTTGCTCATTGGAAACTTTTCTGCACAACGACACATCGGAGATGTGTGGGTAAGATTTTGCATATGTCTGAGTAGCTAAGAGAAATGGTAAGAAATGGGAAATCACTAGATATGTCAGCAGTTTATACTGTATGATTAGTGTGAACTTTTTTTTATTTCCAACTTTTATATTAGACACATGACATCTGTGAGGACTGACGAATTCAGTTTTCTTTTTTTTTGTTGACTCCCCCCCTTTTCTCCCCAATTGTACTTGGCCAATTACCCTACTTTCTGAGCCGTCCCAGTCGCTGCTCCACCCCCTCTGGCCGGTCTGGGGAGGGCTGCAGACTACCACATGCCTCCTCCTATACATGTGGAGTCACCAGCTGCTTCTTTTCACCTGACAGTGAAGAGTTTCACCAGGGGGACGTAGCACATGGGAGGATCACGCTATCCCCCCCCCCCAAACAGGCGCCCCGACCGACCAGACGAGGCACTAGTGCAGCGACCAGGACACATACCCACATCCGGCTTCCCACCCGCAGACATGGCCAACTGTGTCTATAGGGATGCCTGACCAAGCCGGAGGTTAACACGGAGATTCAAACCAGCGACCCCTGTGTTGGTAAGCAACAGAATAGACCGCTACACTACCCGGACGCCCCACGAATTCAGTTTTCTATAAATGAGTTAAATATCACAAAGACAGGTTTATTCTCTCACCTTATGACTTGGTAGCCACCATCAGTTAAACAAGTAAATAACTGCAAGTTAGATAAACTTGCTAAAATAATAACTTCAGTCCACCCCATGGATCATTGTTTGGATTGGTCCAAATGGTGGAAGTTGAAGAAGGAAGACTGTTGTGTGGCGTTCAGGCAGGAGTTAAGACAGGCACTGGGCGGTAGTGAAGAATTGCTATATGGCTGGGCAACCACTGCAGAAATATTGAGGGAGACAGCTAGGAAAATATTTGGTGTGTCATCTGGACAGAGGAAGGAAAACAAGGAGACCTGATGGTGGAATGAGGAAGTACAGGATGTATACAGAGGAAGATGTTGGCAAAGAACACGTGGGATAGTCAGAGAGATGAAGAAAGTAGACAGGTGTACAAGGAGATGCAACGTAAAGCGAAGAGAGAGGTGGTGAAGGCGGAGGAAAGGACTTGTATCGATTGGCTAGACAGAGGGACCAAGCTGGGAAGGATGTGCAGCAGGTTAGAGTGATGAAGGATAGATATGGAAATGTACTGACAAGGGAGGAGAGTGTGTTGACAAGGTGGAAGGGGTACTTTGAGGGGCTGATGATGAAGAAAAAAAGAGAGAGAAGGTTGGATGATGTGGGGATAGTGAATAAGGAAGTGTGGTGGATTAGCAAGGAGGAGACAAAGCAAGAGAGGCAAGATTGAGACGGCTTGGATATGTGTGGAGGAGAGATGCTGGGTATATTGGGAGAAGGATGCTGAATATGGAGCTGCCAGGCAAGAGGAGAAGAGGAAGGCCGGAGGATATGCATGTGGCTGACATGACAGAGGAAGATGCAGAGGACAGGAAGAGATGGAAATGGATGATCCGCTGTGGCGACCCCTAATGGGAGCAGCCGAAAGTAGCAGTAGTAGTCCACCACATGGATCGGTGTGTGGATTGGTCCAGATCACTCTGCAGAGTCATGCAAATTCTTGTGTTGAGGTCAGATTCCTTTACTGTACCTTACAGTTCTTCTTGGCTGTTGCCCAAGCCATGGAGTGCCCCCTGAGATAAGTTCACCCAGCCATCTTGTTATTCTAGCACATTTCTTTGTTCAGTCATAAGAGTAGTTTCATGCTTTCAGTTCATGCTTATGGAGAGGCTGCTGCTGCTGTCCATGCTTTAGACTAACATACTCGAGTCTAAGACGTGAAACCTTACCTGCAATCTAAATCTAGACTCAATACAGCCTAACTATGAATTAACAACTCATTTGTTGTGTGAATACTAGAGATTGCAAGACTGAAAGGGAATTATCTATAAAGGTTACATATTTCACATTTAAATGCACGGTCTAGATTCATGGGTATGAACTTTCTTTATGAAAAGTTAATCAGCCACAGCTGTCATAGGGGCTGAACTTTTTTTACATTTTCTGAAATGATAGTTGCTGGCAATTTCAGTTACACGGCAGTACCAAAAAAAAAATGTGTTCTTTTCCTTCCTTGGGATTCTCAGTATATCTAGGTTTGTTCCAAGTTTGGCGGCCTTTCTGACAATCCATGACACTATCTGAGATGTTTTGCATTCTTAAGTCAGCCATGTTTTTTGAGATGACACCCACAGTCCATTCCTCTGCTGGCAGGGGGACAGGTCTTGTTGAATGGCTGTCAGTGTGTTAGGAATGGGGGGCAGTAGCTGGATCCTGCTTGTCTGAGTAAAGGCAGAGAAGAAGAGCCACAGGTAGAGAATGTTATCTGATAACGTGCATCACAAAGACATGCACCATTTGCCTACCTGCTTGGACAAGTAAAGGAATATCATCTGAAAATCCTCAAAAGTACTTTCTTTCGTTAGCACTACCTCCCTACCTCAGAGATGGTAACGGGCCCTGTTTGCCATTTCAAAAGTTTGGCTGTAACATTACTTGATCTTCCCTAGTGGTCATATATTGTGATCTTTAAAAGAAATGGAAGCAAAATTGGGTATTAGTTTTAGTCCTAAATGTGATTAAGGCCTTGCTAGTTGATTTGTAGTCTTCAACTGTTACTGAACACTAGAACGAGCAAGGCCGCCATTTTGATGGTTTTGGATTTTCAAAGTTTAATAAGTTTGTGGGGAAAAAAATGAAAGATGCAGACCTGCTGCTCCCTGAATGCTCCTGAAATTGCATAGATTTGCATTAAACGGAGTTTTAGATCAATCGTACAAAAAAAAACATTATGATAAGATGTACCTAAAACGACTATGACCGGTCAAAATGACGGCTCGTAGTTTGCACGTGATCATGCGCGTCATGTCACTATTTGTGACGTGTGTTGGTCATATCATTTCCTTTGTGAAATTCACTGCTCTGTCCTAGAAACACACTAGCGTTCTGCAGTGCAGAGAAATAGTGTAAGCATGACTTTTGGCTATTTCCAACACTAGCAGAGGTACCCGGCGTTGCCCGGGGAAATTGTTCTCACCAAAACAACCAACATGATCTGATCTTCACGATATAATCGATGATGAAATATAGGATAATTTATGATATGATACATGTGATAAACGGATGTCAAATAAACGAATCTTATTAGCAAAAATGATCAAATGTCATAACTTTCAAGCCATTCATCAAGCTCCTTTGCCAGTGTGTGTATTAATCGCTCAGTGCTCAAGCACCTCAGGGTAAACCACGTTGCGTGCCTTCAGGCTATTATTGACAATGTTAGGTGTAGTGCCTCCCTTGACCACTGGAAGGATTTGCCAGAAGTCTCCACAAAGCGTTGTTGGAATGCCTCTTTTGCAAATAAATAAAAAAATTTACTTGGTTTTTGAAATATTTTTCGAACTGTGCAATCCTTGGAAAGTGCTGATTCTAAAGATACCTTTCTTTTTGTTCTACAAGGAGTATTTCTGGAGTTTTAAGCGAACATACAAACATACACTCTCACTTTGTATATAAAGTTGTCTGGTTACAGACGCCGTTTCAGATGTACCATGACTACCACCGACGCGTTGCAGTATTTACAGACATTGGACACCATTCATTTTAAATTGTTTGAAAAATAGTATTAAAGTTGTTAAAATGTTAGTTTTGGTGTCAGTTGTTTCTTAACAGACATACTAACATATACAATGCATTAATATCTCAACTGGGTATTTATCTTGACAAATGGCCCGCGGTCTTTCTAGTAGTTTTTAAGTTCCGGTCGTTGTTTGGGGCTGTTTCAATGGTTATTTTCATTTCTTTTTTTTACATTTCATGTTTTATAGGCCTTGTTATGTTTGTTAGATTAGCAATATGTTTTCCGTTTTGTTTTTCAGGTAATATTTTCACTTTTTCAATTTTGCAATTCCAAGTTCGACTGTGTCTCTCTGAAGTTTAAATTGTTTAAAAATAGCATTATAGTTGTTAAAATGTTAATTTTGGTGTCAGTCGTTTCCTAACAGACATATATGTAATGCATTAATATCTCAATTGGGTATTTATCTTGACAGAATATAGAGTTTAAAAACCCGCGGTCATTTTGACCCCCCATGGTTGTTTTAGGTAGGAGGGAAATCCCGGTCATTGTACGACCTTCATTAGATGTGCAATGACTTCATAGTAATGTCATAAATGTGGGTTCTCATTTTCAAAAATGCCATTGTCCCTCGTATAAATAAAATGTGATTTCCGTAGGGTGTGCAGAAACAAAAGAATTTGTAGTTCTCTGATGGGAGCTCTGAGGGGAGTTTGCTGAGCCCCAAGGTGTGCATTAACAGGTGTTGTTGGGTTTTTCTGTCCTTTCTGGTCTTATTCTCTTTATCGCACTGGAGGTTTGGAGCCAATTGTTTGACTGTTGCCTTGGATATGTTTCTCTTGTTTTCCAAATGGCTGCATGTCAAGGCAGGCAGAGTATCAGTGAGTCAAACACATTCTTGCTGTAGAATAGCTTGTCTGTCTATATAGACCCATCCATCACTGTAACCCGAACAGCCTCAGCCTGGGTCTGGGTCTCACTACCAGAGTAACAACAACCAGAGTCAGAATCTGGTTCATTACCAAGTAACTTTCCACATTATGAGAGATTTGACATCACATTGTAACCTTTTAAACATAACTCAAAATGATGAAAATAAAGGTCAAGTTGATAAAATAAAGGTTATGGTAAAAGAAAATCAAAGGTGATGTAAAAAGTAAAAGATAATGTATATATGTTCATAATGCATATATTATGTGCATTATACTAATTACTATAATAACAATAATACAATTATAATAATTATATGTTATGATTAGCAGCAAACTAATTACTATTATATATCAATATTAATAATTAATCCGTTATGTTCTATTAATACCAAAACGCTGGATCATGGCAATTCAAGTAAGTTATGAAAGCATCTCAGTTTGTAAAGTTGACAGATATTCCCATTTTAACTATACAACCTAATGACAATAATAATAATAATGACATCAAGACCTAGCTAGGTAATTTGTACAAGTCTTTGTAATGTGCATTGAATAGAATACAGCATTTAGAACAACTATAGTTTCCCACTTGTTGGTGTACCAAATACACCAGTAAAATGTGAATGTCAGAAAAGCTGCTTCTTGTCCGGCAGGCAGCTGAGTAGGCAACTACTTCAGATGTCTCCAGCAGGGACCAAGGCTAGCTCTGTCTGCGTTTCCACTCTTGGAACTGGGTCTGAAATCAGCTATGTCAGGTATTCTTGTGTAAAAAGAAAAGAACTAACCGGCTGCCTGTCTGACTTCTGAACCCATGGAGCGTAGGGAAGCAAACACGGAGGAGATGTGGCATTAAGTCAGCCTCAGCAGTAAATATTTTCTAAACTCTTGTTAAAAAAAAATAAAAATCAGACAGCCGCCATGTTTGATGCCTCAATTCCTCTCCCCATAGAATGTTGGAGAACTAAATGAAGGGAACATGAGTGGACACCGACAAACAGAGGAATGAAAGTTGCAGATAAAGAGCAAGAAAAGAATTAAAAAAAAAAATCTGTCAGTTCAGAGAAACAGATGTAGGAAACAAAGGCAGCCATTGTTTGGTCTGGAGATGCCTCACGTGTGTCTGGGCTAGGGGCCCAGACTGCAGCTTACCTGTGCTTTGTGGCTTCGCAAGAGAATGGGACCCAAACAGAACTGTCAGGCAGTACGAAAATATTATCATTTCTTAACATAACATCTGCTTTCCCACTGGCAGCAGACTCGATCACACACACAAAAAAAAGGTACAATAATCAACATTGCTGGAACTTGAATCAGACCTCTAATATTTAGCCTTGCATGAGCTAGGTTTTGGGCCACCTGCCAAAAAGGACCTTACCTCACATCCAGGAAGCTAGACTTTTGGCTTGCCTCTGCCGCCCAGTTAAAGGTTTTACAAGAAGGATGACTGGATGTTAGCGGTTCTGGAGCGGCTGAAAAAACATCAAGATGTGTGTTGCTTATTAAATGTGTAAAGTAGCATTTTGCTTTCTTTATCTTGTATGTTGGAGGAATTTTACTACTTTGCACATAATATTGCTAGGACATCTAGCACATTGGTTCTTATAAACTGGTTTTAAAAAAAAAAACATTTTGCGTCATCCGGGTAGCGGAGCAGTCTATTCCGTTGCCTGCCAGCACAAGAGTCGCCGGTTGGAATCCCCGTGTGACCTCCGGCCTGGTCAGGCGTCCCTACAGACACAACTGGCCGTGTCGTGTCTGCGAGCGGGGAGTCGGGTGTGGGTACATGTCCTGGTCGCTGCACTAGCGCCTCCTCTGGCCGGTCGGGGCGCCTGTTCGGGGTGGCGAGGGGGAACCAGGGGGATTAGCGTGATCCTCCCATACGCTACGTCCCCCTGGCGAAACTCCTCACTGTCAGGTGGCAAGAAGCAGCTGGTGACTCCACATGTATCGTAGTGACCGGGACAGCTTGGAAGAATGGGGTAATTGGCCAAGTACAATTGGGGAGAAAAAGGGGGGGGAAAATTTACAAGAATTATTATTATTTCCATGTGAGTATGTTTGTGTATGTTATCAACTAACATCTCCTTTGACAGACTACAGATTTCAGTTACTTCCTGTCATTTCCCACATCTCGAACACTTAATTGGGTACATGTAGCTCTCAAAACACGGAATCTGCAGTCTTTTAACGGGAACAATAAAGAGAAGATAAATTTTCCATGCAGACTTTTTTATGAGCCATTGTTCTATCTACACAACCACAGTGTCCCTTCAAGTGCCTCCAGGACCCTGGACTGCATGGAAGCCGGGCCAAACACTTACCCTAATAAGGCACCACCGAATTTAGTAAAGCAAAGCAAGATCCTAATTTACATTCTTAACTCTGACTCTTGTCTAAAGTGTTTAATACTTGTTTTATATACTCAGGTTTTCACACTCACAAGCCACAAACACTGTTATGAGAGTTATGGAATATGTTAGAGCCATTAATGACCTCTTGTCTAGACGTGCTGTGATTGATTACTGATGTTGGACGTTTTAAATAGATGTGCATTTTTGCTTGACATCATAGGCCAGTGTATCCAAAACATTGCTTACTCAGTATAAGCTAGGTTTTGTCAAAAAAAAAAAATTGTTCCATTACTTCAGAGAGACTTTTAAATTAAGTTAAATTAAGTTAGCTTAGCCTGCTAAGTTAGCTTAGAAGGCTAAGCTAACTGCTAGCCTGACTGTCATCCTGGCTGGTGCTCCTTCTCTGGACGGAGGAAATTTTTGGACTGAGTGCAACATGACGGTGCTTTAACTGGTTTTTTGGTTTTTTTTGGGGGAGGGGGGTTTCTCCCTTTTTCACCCCAATTGTACTTAGCCAGTTACCCCACTCGTCCCGGTCTCTGCTCCACCCCCTCTGCCGATCCGGGGAGGGCTGCAGACTACCACATGCCTCCTCCCATACATGTGGAGTCGCCAGCTGCTTCTTTTCACCTGACAGTGAGGAGTTTCACCAGGGGGACATAGCGTGTGGGAGGATCACGCTATTCCTCCCAGTCCCCCCCAACAGGTTCCCCGACCGACCAGAGGAGGCGCTAGAGCAGCGACCGAGACTCACACCCACATCCGGTATCCCACCTGCAGACACGGCCAATTGTGTCTGTAGGGACGCCCGACAAAGCCGGAGGCAACATGGGGACTCGATCCGGCGATCCCCATGTTGGTAGGCAGCAGAATAGACCACTGTGCTACCCAGACTTGTCTTTTGTGTCGCACTGCTGTGGGCTGGGGGTACCAGGGTTTCGTTTCTTTTGTGTACGCAAGTATATGAAGGAAATGACAGTAAAGTGTTCCTGAGTCCTGATTAAAAGCTGAACCTGCTGCTCTTCCAGAACCGTCTGTTGTCTGTTATAGGTCGAATCATTTATAGTAGCTATGTATGGTCACGTTGAGATTCTGAACCCAACTTCTTTTTTTCTTTTTTTTTAGTGATGAACTACGTAAAGAGGCACGTCAGCTGAAAAAGGAGCTGCAGGCCATAAAGCAAAGGAAAGAGGAAAGTTCAAAACCTGTTCAAGATGAAGACAAAGAGGGTACGTCAACAACCTGCTCTACTTAAAGACCTAGTTTCTGATGATACAACCCACACTTTATGCAAGTCTTTATCTGTTATACAGCCCAACAATGGCATTTTAAATCTTTTGATTCTCATTTGAATAATGTTATACCTCACTGGGCAGTCATTATCTAACAGTCACGTGTTCTGCTGATGGACCTACATATAAGAAAATGATTGATTTAATCAGTCATTTAAATACGTTGGGTATTTTTCCCTTTGTGGTCTGCATTTATGTGTAAAAGTTTACAGAAAAATTGTGTGCAGCAAATTTTGAGTCATGACAATTTTTGAACCAAATAGTTCATATCGTATGCTGGGTTCGAGCCCCGGGGTAGTCCAACCTTTAGGGGGTCGTCCTGGGTCATCCTTTGTGTGAAGTTTGCATGTTCTTCCCGTGTCTGCGTGGGTTTCCTCCGGGCGCTCCGGTTTCCTGCCACAGTCCAAAAACATGTAGGTCAGGTGAATTGGCCGTACTAAATTGTCCCTAGGTATGAATGTTTGTGTGTGTAGGCCCTGTGATGGCCTGGCGGCCTGTCCAGGATGTCTCCCCACCTGCCGCCCAATGACTGCTGGGATAGGCTCCAGCATCTCCGCGACCCTGAGCGCAGGATAAGCGGTTTGGATAACGGATGGGTGGATGGATGGGTGGATGGATACTTCATATCACACTGCCATGTGTTTGCTCCTCACCAGCTTTAGCCAAAGAAATTCTGTCGTCTGCAAGAAGTCACCAGAGCTCCATAGGTTGTCATAATCGATGCAGTGTCTCGATGTTAAAATACTAGCTGAGGCTGAAACACATTTTCGACAGTCTCGGTTGGCTTGGTTAGCCTAGACATGATTGCTGGGTTCTGGGTTATGCATACTGTGATGTAGTGCAAAGCCAAAGGGCCACGGGTCTCTGTGAGTACCGACTTAATGGCGGGGTCACCGTCAGTTAAAAGTTCACAAAAGACTATGTTTTATGTCTCAAACTGTTGTCGTTCCTAACACTAATTATGACCGGCTTTGTGTTATGTTTTCCTCTAACTATGATGTCATAATAAAGGGACGCAGCTGATTGGTTCAAGATTTTAGATCAGTAAAGCGTGCTATGTGCTGCATGAAGACTTGCGTCAAAAACACAATTTACTTTAATTACCTTTAGGTGTGCAAATGGTGGTTGTCATGCATAGCCTGCGGTTGTTGGTGCACACATTGTTTGTGCACGTTCACCAGAATGAATGCTATATGTCGGCATGGTACAATACCCGCATAAACTATGGGGGCAGTAAGTATACGGGCAGTTACCACTAGTTTATGTCCAGTGATATGATGCAGATGTGACAGACGGCCGGCAGAAACAATAGAGGAGAAGCTGACAGAGCTTGTGCCTCACCTGGCCCCTAGTGTGTAACACCTTTTAAACATCCAGTCAGACTAAAAGTATGCAGACAAGTATGTAAACAGTGGCAAACGCTGTTTATGCAGTGTGATTAAAGTAGACTGTGTTTTTGGTCTTAGATGTAATATTTGAGTAGTTATTTGGGTGGGAAGATGGCGGCGCGAACTCAGGTTTGCAGCGGCCTCACCCAGTGCCGTCCACGCAGTGTCTTTGTCTGCGTCTGGGTTTGTGTCTTCGTCTGATGGCTGGGAGAGCTGGCGCAGGTTCGGCTTAGGGGCGGTTGGTCTGCCGCGTCCTGTGGAAAGAGGAAACACAGAGGGCGCTCTGACAGGACGCGGAAGCAGGGCAGGCTAAGCTAACTGCTAGCCCGTGCAGACTGCCAGGATATATGTGTTCTTGTAGGATTTGGACATGTCTTTGTCTTTGTGTTGCACTGCTGTGGGCTGGGGGCTGATTCCTGACTTACCATGGCTATGAGAATCAAAAATAACCAATATTTTTGTTTTTATAGCTAAACAGCCTTACCGTTAGTGTTGTTCAGTGACGTTGAGCCGTTGTTGTTTTAAATATCTCAAACAGAAGAACCCTGTTAACTAAATGGGTTCAACAGCATGCCAAATTGTTGAACAGAAGGGCAAATGTCTGAGGCTCATGACCTTGCATATCTTACTGGTATTTGGACGCCCCCCCCCCCCAACCCTCCCCAAACCCACCAAGTGACCTTTCCTTTGTGTCTCGTTGGTGACATAGAAAGGCATGAAGAGTCCCTCTCCCATTATGTTTTTGTCGGAAGAGAGAGTCCGTTCCTCTTGCACGTCGTGGGCCAGTGGCTGCTGCAAGGGAGATGGACGTCTGCCGCGGCGCTGTAAATCCCGAACCTCAGCTCAACCACATAAGAGCCCGTGGTGGCTGAGAGCCGCTTTATCTCATCCCACCGGATAAGTGGTGCAGCAGTTAGAGTGCATGTATAAAGTCTCACGTAGACTCTGTCGTCACTTACAACTTGCACCAGTCTCCCAGTTTACGCTTGACATTTTCGAGGAAGTCGCCTGCTGGTCCCCTTTCATTGATATGGCTTTTATTTTATTATTTTGTATGGTAATATTTTTACACACTTAATTCCTCTTTCCATGACCTAAGTTAAATACCTTTAAGAGTGATAAGGGTCTGACATCTAGCCTGTCAACCTAAATTGAAAAGAAAAAGATGACTTCTGTGATAATTGGGGCTTTTTTACTATCAAAACCAGGTTTGCATAATAATTGTGCTGCCCAATTACAATGATTACTTGATCATGTCACTAAAACGAACACTTGTGACGGTTTGTGTTGCATTGGTCAGGGAAAGAAATTGGCCAAGACAGATTTCCTTGGATCCATAGGACTTAAATCCATAGGACATAGCAGGCAGGCTAAGCTAACTGCTAGCCCATGCATATATATATATATATATATATATATATATATATATATATATATATATATATATATGAAACAGGCCTGTACTGCAATGTATTAAAACTTTTTTTCCTGTATCTGTGTTGATATATATATATATAATGTTGGTATATGTGTTTTTGTAGTTCGGATGTGTTTTTGTCTTTGTGTTGCACTGCTGTAGGCTGGGGTAAACAACATTTCAGATAAATAAATAATAAATAAATGTTCCTGATTTGTATTGGTTGCCGTCCATCCCACGGCTGAACGAGATATGCTTTGACGAAGTCAAATTATAATCTGTGATAAAATGTAATAACTCTGCTCTCCTTTCATACGCTACATGGCCAAAAGTATGTGGACACCTGAACATCACACCCATGTGTGGTTGTTGAACATCTCATTCCATTAATTTGGAGTTGGTCCCCCCCCCCCCCCCCGTACCGCCATAACAGCCTCCGGTCTTCTGAGAAGGCTTCCCACTAGATTTTGGGACAACATGGCTGCGGGGATTTTCTCCCATTCAGCCACAAGAGCATCAATGAGGTCGGGGGCTGATTTTGGGCGAGAAGGCCTGGCTCACAGTCGGTGTTCCAATTCACCACAAATGCGTTGGATGGGATTGAGGTCAGGGCTCTGTGGAGGCCAGTCAAGTTCTTCCACTCCAGACTCGGCAAACCACATCTTTATGGACCTTGCTTTACGCACGTGGGCATTGTCATGCTGAAACAGGAAAGGACCTTCCCCAAATTACTGCCACAAAGTTGTAAAGACAATTTTCTAGAATGTCATTGTATACTGTAGCATCATGAGTTTCCTTCGCTGGGACTACGGGGCCTAGCCCAAACCATGAAAAACAGCCCCTGACTATTATCCTCCACCAAACTTTACAGTTGACGCTATGCATTCAGGCAGGTAGCGTTCCCCTGGCATCCGCCAAACCCAGATTGGTCTGTCAGCCTGCCAGATAGTGAAGCATGATTTATCACTCCAGAGAACGCATTTCCACTGCTCCAGAGTCCAATGGTGGTGTGCTTTACAAAACTCCAGCCGGCGCTTGGCATTGTGCATATTGATCTTAAGCTTGGCCGCGGAAACCCGTTTCATGAAGCTCCTGACAAACAGCTCTTGTGCTGACATTGCAACCAAGGACAGACAATTTTATTGCGTTACGCACTTCAGCACTCGGCGGCTGTGTTCTGTGAGCTTGTGTGGCCTACCACTTCGTGGCTGAGCTGTTGTTGCTCCTAGACGTTTCCACTTTACAATAACACCACTTACAGTTGACCCGGGGGAGGTTCTGGCAGTGCAGAAATTTGACCAACTGACTTGGAAAGGTGGCATCCTATGACAGTGCCATGTTGAATGTCAGAGCTCTTCAGTACGACCCGTTGTACTGCCAATATTTGTCTACGGAGATTGCAGGGCTGTATGCTTGGTTTTGTGCACCTGTTAGCAATGGGTGTAGCTGAAATAGCCAAACCCACTAGTTAGAAAGGGTTTCTGCATACTTTTGGACACGTAGTGCGTGTTCCTCTAACCTACCCGGTTCCCTAATTATGTAAGAAATGAATACGTAAATGATTTACCGTAACTTTCTTTTTTCTTTTTTTCTTTTTTTTGGATCTCCCCCCCCTTTTTTTTTCCTCCTCAATTGTACTTGGCCAATCACCCCACTCTTTGGAGTTGTCCCGGTCGCTGCTCCACCCCCTCTGCCGATCCGGGGAGGGCTGCAGACTACCACATGCCTCCTCCCATACATGTGGAGTCACCAGCCGCTTCTTTTCACCTGACAGTGAGGAGTTTCACCAGGGGGACATAGCACGTGGGAGGACCACGCTATCCCCCCCCAGGCCCCCCCCCCCCGAACAGGCGCCCCAACCGACCAGAGGAGGCGCTAGTGCAGCGACCAGGACACATACCCACATCCGGCTTCCCACCCACAGACGCAGCCAGTTGTGTCTGTAGGGACGCCCGACCAAGCCGGAGGTAACACGGGGATTCGAACCGGCGATCCCCATGTTGGTAGGCAATGAAATAGACCACTACACTACCCGGACGCCCTGCTCTTGAGGGTTTTAATGGAGTTGCCTCTTTAGGTTGGACTACTTGGACTATCTACTGCTATATGAGTGGTATCGCCACCGTTTTCTTGGTGCTTGTCCCCATGTACAGAGACAAAAGATACATCTGGACTGAGTCCTTTTATGGCGGGGATCTCTCCTTTTAGCAGAAGGGGGTGTTTCAGTCTAGTGGTTAGCTTTGCAAAGTGAAATTTCACGGACCGTGGGATGTAAACAACTACACTCAACACTGCCCTAACTGACTGGCAGTATGGATGGTCAAGCAGTAAATTGTAGTGCAATATGACCAACCGAGATGAGAACAACAGTCTAACATTTGATTTTTTTTTTAATAATTACCCATGCAATTCATCATCCAGGAGGAGTGTGTGTGTGTGTGAACAGGATAGTGGAGTAGCTGACAGAAACCTTGAGTCCATGTTTCTTCAGGAGACTGCTCATCTCTTGCAAAATCCTTTTGGACAGTCAAGTCAGACATTGGTCATCTTGAAAACCGATGCCTGGGCCTGATTGAATACTGTTCATTCTAATGTTACTCACCTAGAAAGTTAAAGTTGACTTAGGACACGAGAATCCCTTCACGAGCCAGCGAAAACAGTTTCACACCCCTGCCATGGTGTTGTTGATTCTCTGGAGCCACGGATACTGCCCTGCTGTGCCGACTTGGCACAGGGCAACGAAACTACGCAAGGGGTGTACCGTACCGTTGCAGCAAGTCAAATAACCCATGCCTTTTGGCCCTGGCAAAGCCAAAAATACATTGAATCCTTTCGTGTCAATGTGAATAGTTTTTCCTGTCGTCAAAACGTATGATTAAAGAGTAAACAAGCCCACGATGATTTCAGAGGGTTTGCTGACATCCTCAGGTTGAAAAACCAGCTAAATTTTTTAAAAACGTGCCAGGCCGGCGGTCTTGGCACTAAGTGATGTAAGCATACCAGGATAAACACAGCTGCAGCAGATAGCATTAATAATGGGTCTGTTTGATTCAGGTGTGCCTACACACCCATCATCACGGACAGACAGGACAGACAGAGCCAGCACTAACAATTGTCAGTAGTACTATCAGTGCTGCTTCCTTGGCACACCTACGTCCAACAGACCCGTTATTAATTCTGTCAGTTGCAGCTGTGTTTATCCTGTTACGCTTACATCACAGAGTACCGAGACCATCCTGGCATGTTTCCCTCTTAACCTGTAGATGTCAGCAAACTCACTAAAATGGCCTATAGGGTTTCATTACTTTTAAGCGTTGTGTGTTAGAAACTAGATTGTGCTGTGCAAATAACCTGTGGGTAATGATCCCGTGTAAGCATTTTGGTTAGCCCTATTTTCCAAGGACGAGCCTTTATTTTCGGAGTTCTTTATGCAATGTTTTTGTACCGTATACAGTGCCTATAAAAAGTATCCCCCCCCCCTTGTAAGTTTTTACGTTTTATTGTTTTACAACATTGAATCACAGCGGATTTAATTTGGCTTCTTTGACACTGATCAGCAGAAAAAGACTCTTTCAAGTCAAAGGGAAAACAGATCACTACAAATTAGTCTAAATTTTATTACAATTATTAAGCACAAAATAATTGATCGCATAAGTATTCACCCCCTTCAAGTCAACATTTAGTAGATGCACCTTTGGCAGCAATTACAGCCTTGAACCTGTGTTGCTAGGTCTCGATCAGCTTTGCACATCTGGACACAGCATTTTTTCTTCATTCTTTGCTAAATTGCCCAAGTGCTGTCAGGTTGCATGGTGATAATGGGTGAACAGCCTTTTTCAAGTCCAGCCACAAAAATTCTTAATTGGATTCAGGTCTGGACTCTGACTCGGCCACTCCAGGGCATTAAGTTTTGTGTGTTTTTATACCATTCATGTGCAGCGTTGGCTGTATGCTTGGGGTCCTTGTCTTACTGGAAAACAAATCTCCCAAGTTGCAGTTCTCTTGCAGACCTGCGTCAGGTTTTCCTCCAGGATTTCCCTGTATTTTGCTGCATTCATTTTACCCTTTACCTTCACAAGCCTTCAAGGGCCTGCTGCAGAGAAGCATCCCCACAGCATGATGCTGCCACCACCAGGCTTCACGGCGGGGATGGTGTGTGTGTGTGATGATGTGCGGTATTTGGTTTACGCCAAACATAGCGTCTAGTCTGATGACCAAAAGCTCAATTTGGGCTCATCAGACCATAAAACCATCCTCCAGCTGACTTCAGAGTCTCCCACATGCCTTCGGGCAAACTCAAGCTGAGAATTCATATGAGTTTTTTGGGTTTTTTTCAAAAGTGGCTTTCTCTTTGCCACTCTCCCATAAAGCTGTGACTGGTGAAGAACCCGGGCAACAGTTGTATGCACAGTCTCTCCCATCTCAGCCACTGAAGCTTGTAACTCCTTCAGAGGAGTCATAGATCTGTTGGTGGCCTCCCTCGCTAGTCCCCTTCTTGCACAGTCACTCAGTTTTCGAGGGCGGCCTGCTCTAGGCAGATTTATGGCTGTGCCACGTTCTTTCCATTTCTTAATAATCGACTTAACTGTACTCCAAGGGATATTCAGTGACTTGGAAATTTTCTTATATTCATCCTCCTGACTTATGCTTTTCAATAATGTTTTCATGGAGCTGCTTGGAGTGTTCTTTTGCCTTCGTGGTGCAGTTTTTGCCAGGATACTGACTCACCAGTAATTGGACCTTCACTTGAAACACCTTGACTCCACACGGGGGGTCTCCATTTAACTAATTGTGTGACTTCCAAAACGAATTGGCGGCACCAGGCATGATTTAGGTGAGTCACATTAAAGTGAATACTTGTGCAGTCAGTTGTTTTGTGTTTTATATTTGTTATTAACTTAGATCACTTTGTAGAGATCAGTTTTCACTTTGACATGAAATAGTCTTTTTCTGTTGATCAGTGTCAACAAAGCCAAATCAAATCCACTGTGATTCAGTGTTGTAAAACAATAGAACATAAAAACTTCCAAGGGAATGAACACTTTTTATAGGCACTGTTTTAAATTGTATTTGTTTCCATATGGAATTCAGTAGGACGCAGTTATTTCATTTATAAAATGGTTAAATTTCTCAAGGTCACCCAATTTGTCATAACCCCAGGCACTTCAAGTCATCTGGAACATGAAGACTAAATCCTAATTCTAATTTTTTTTCCTTTTCTTTATTTTGAGAATTGCATTTGACTGGTTGTCTGAAGTGTTTGCAATATCTCAAAGATAGTACATTCATAATGCAACTACAAGCAGCAGCAGCAAAGGCATAGGCGTTGTCAGCCTAGGAACTCACTACCTTCATACATAGTTCTGTCTTTCTGTGGGTTTCACCCTAAGACCACGTTCTCAACTCATATGAGTGGTGAACAGCTTCTCCACAGCATTATGGTTAGGGGTTATGCCGTTGTCTGGTGAATGAACCACTCTCGACCAGAGAGAGAAGTGTCCATTATCGGACCGGCAAAATCGCACAATGAGCTGAAAGTTAAGGAAAACTGTTGGCTAGGTTGTTGACTGTCAGTACAGTTGGCATTACTAGAAATCATCTCACGACACAGGGAGTCATTTGAATCATTGTTAATGCAAAAAAAACAAAATGATTTATACAACTTTAAGGTAATTGTTGTGTTTTCTTTGGGATGATTGCCTATTACACCAGTCAGTGCTCCAGGAGGGATCTGCATTGGTAGTGTGCAGGTAGCTGGTGCTCCCTGTGCAACTTCAGACCATTTCCGCAAAATTGCTATTGTTTTCAGGTACTAGGCTACTACTTGATTCAGCCCAGACAAGTGAAAAGCGGAAAATCCTCCAAAATGTATGTATTGCTCCTTGAGAAATACATGCAGCAAACATGGATAAAAACATAGATAAATACTTTATTCAAATCGAAGGAAGAATTTTGTCATCAGTATACTTATTTCATTGTAAAATGAACAGCAATTAAAACATTGTACACACACACACACACACACACACCTATACATATATATATATACAGTGCATCCGGAAAGTATTCACACCCCTTCACTTTCCCCACATTTTGTTATGTTACAGCCTACACCCAATACCCCATAATGACAAAGTGAAAAAGGTTTCTGTGGAAATGTTTGCGAATTTATTAAAAATAAAAAAAACTGAAATATTACATGTACATATGTATTCACACCCTTTGCTATGACACTCAAAATTGAGCTCAGGTTCATCCTGTTTCCACTGATCATCCTTGAGATGTTTCTACATCTTGATTGGAGTCCACCCATAGTAAATTCAATTGATTGGACATGATTTGGAAAGGCACACACCTGTCTATATAAGGTCCCACTGTTGACAGTGCATGTCAGAGCAGAAACCAAGCCATGAAGTCAAAGGAATGGTGTGTGGACCTCCGAGACAGGATTGTATCGAGGCACAGATCTGGGGAAGGGTACAAAAAATGTTTACAGCTTTGAAGGTCCCGAAGAGCACAGTGGTCTCCATCATTCGTAAATGGAAGAAGTTTGGATCCACCAGGACTCTTCCTAGAGCTGGCCGCCCAGCCGAACTGAGCAATCGGGGGAGAAGGGCCTTGGTCAGGTAGGTGACCAAGAACCTGATGGTCACTCTGACAGAGCTCCAGCGTTCTTCTGTGGAGATGGGAGAACCTTCCAGAAGGACAACCATCTCTGCAGCACTCCACCAATCAGGCCTTTATGGTAGAGTGGCCAGACGGAAGCCTCTGCTCAGTAAAAGGCACATGACAGCTCGCTTGGAGTTTGCCAGAAAGCACCTAAAGGACTCTCAGACCATGAGAAACAAGATTCTCTGGTCTGATGAAACCGAGATTGAACTCTTTGGCTTGAATGCCAAACGTCACATCTGGAGGAAACCAGGCACCTCTCATCACCTTGCTAATACCATCCCTACAGTGATGCATGGTGGTGGCAGCATCATGCTGTGGGGATGTTTTTCATTGGCAGGAACAGGGAGACTAGTCAGGATCGAGGGAAAGATGAATGGAGCAAAGTACAGAGAGATCCTTGATGAAAACCTGCTCCAGAGTGCTCAGGACCTCAGACTGGGGCGAAGGTTTACCTTTCAACACGACAACGACCCTAAGCACACAGCCAAGACAACGAAGGAGTGACTTCGGGACAAGTCTGTGAATGTCCTTGAGTGGCCCAGCCAGAGCCCAGACTTGAACCCCATTGAACGTCTCTGGAAAGACCTGAAAATAGTATATCTTATACTGTGTTTGCTGTGTTTGTCTGTGTATGTCTTGCACTGTTTGGTGAAGCCACAGCCCTCATTTCATTTTTAACATGTGCCGGCACATTGTTTTTAATGACAATAAAATTGAATTGAATTGAATTGAAAATAGCTGTGCAGAGACGCTCCCCATCTAACCTTACAGAGGTCGAGAGGATCTGCAGAGAAGAATGGGAGAAATACCCCAAATATAGGTGTGCCAAGCTTGTAGCTTCATACCCAAGAAGACTGGAGGCTATAATCGCTGCCAAGGGTGCCTCAACCAAGTACTAAGTAAAGGGTGTGAATACTTATGTACATGCAATATTTCAGTTTTTTATTTTTAATAAATTTGCAAAAATTTATACAAAACCTTTTTCGCTTTGTCATTATGGGGTATTGTGTGTAGATTAATGAGAGAGAAAAAGGAATTTAATCCATTTTGGAATAAGGCTGTAACACAACAAAATGTGGGGAAAGTGAAGGGGTGTGAATACTTTCCAGATGCACTGTGTGTGTGTGTGTGTGTATATATATATATATATATATATATATATATATATATATATATATATATATATATATATATATATACACACACATTATCCAAACCACTTATCCAACCTAGGGTCTCGGGATGCTGGAGTGTATCTCAGCAGTCATTGGGTGGCAGGCGGGGAGACACCCTGGACAAGCCACCAGGCCATCACAGGGCCGACAGATTCACACCGAGGAACAATTTATTATGGCCGATTCACCTGACCTACATGCATCGGTGTCACCAGGTCATTTTGCCAGGGCTTAAGCTCTGAATGTTTTGAGTGTAGCCCTGAATATAATTTAAAATTTAAGCCTATGTGAAGCCCAACAAAAAATGTATGTATACATCTTTCTTCTTACACTATATATATATACACACACACACACACACACACACACACACATATACATATATACACATATACATATATATACATATATATAAAACTCTCCTCTCATCAATATGGGTGATATTTTTGTGCCTTCCTCATTCTCAGGTCCTCTACCAGAGGCCTGGGAGTTTGAGGGTTCAGTATCTTAGCGGTTCCTAGAACTACACTCTTCTGGACAGAGGTCTCAGATGTTACTTGTGGAATCTGTTGGAGCCACTTTCCCAATTTGGGGATCACATCACATCCCCTAATGCTCCTATCACCAATGGGACTACTTTTGCCTTCACTTTTCACACCATCTCTACTTCGTCTTTCAGCTCTTGGTACTTCTCCAGCTTCTCATATTCCTTCTTCTTGATGTTTCCTGTCAGCTGGGATTTCTACATCTACCACCACCACAGTCTTCTGTTCTTTGTCCATCACAACAGTATCCAGTGGGTTGGCCAGTACCTGTTTAACTCTCTGGATCTGGAGTCCCACAGGATCTTAGCCCTGTAATTTTCAACCACCCTTTGCCGTGCGTCCCATCTGGACTTGGGCACTTCCAGTTTGTATTCGGTGTGGAGGTTCCTATCCACGATTCCTGGAACTTTGTTTTTCAAGGTTCAAGGTTTTTATTATCATGAGCACAAGACAGCATGGAATCAAGTGTTGCAGGCTATGAAATTCTTTGGCCTAGAGTTCAACACACAGTGTCCAAAGAATTCCATAACCTGCAACACTTTCTTCCATGCTGTCTTCTTGTGCTCAGTTGTTGTCTTGTTGTCTTCAGCATACACTGAGCGGTTGTATCATTGTACCATTCAGTGTATGCTGTCTCTAGCATCTTACACCTTAACTATGCGCTGTGCTGTCTTAGAGGCACTTTTACACAATTTGCACCTTGGGTCCTGTCAGGTGTGGTAGATCCTTGCTTCAGTTGACCAGGTGCTATCAGTGCCTCAGTGCTGTCCTTCAGTCCTGCCTTTTCCAGCCATTGGTGGGATATCCCTATGTCAGCCACTCCTTCAATCCCTCAGTGGTACATACCATGGAAGGACTTGTCCTGCCACGACTCCAACTCTGCTTCCTTTTTACCTGCATCCCCTGTCTCTCCAAGTTGTCTTAATTCTTGTAGCAGTTCATCTTGGGGTGCCATTTTACTAATGTACTGTTGGATCCTTTGTGTTTCATTCAGCACAGTGTCCTTGACACTCATTAGGCCCTGACCGTCGTCTTTCCTTTTGATGTACAGTCTCTGGGTTCTGGACTTTGGGTGGAATCCTCTGTGCGTTGTGAGGAGTTTCTAGGTATTGATATCCATGGCCTCCAGCTCCTCTCTTGGCCATCTTTCTATGCCAGCTGGGTACCTGATGATCATTATGGTGTATCTGTTGATGGCTTGGAGTTTGTTACATTACATTACATTACAGTCATTTAGCCGACGCTTTTATCCAAAGCGACTTACTGTAAGTGCATTTAACATAGGCAATCAGGAGAACTACTAGTCATCAGAGGTCATGAATCCATCTAAACAAGCATCTAAGAGCAAAACCAGTGCTAAAGTAAGTGCAAGAAAGATATATTTTTTTAAATGAGTGAATACAATAAGTGCTAAGAACAAGTAACAGGGTAGTAGTTCTTGAAGAGGTGAGTTTTCAACCTGCACCGAAAGATGGGCAGTGACTCCGCTGTCCTGACATCAGTGGGGAGTTCATTCCACCACTGTGGGGCCAGGGCAGAAAAGAGCCGTGACTGGGTCGATCGGCAGCAAGGGCCTCTGAGCAACGGGGCAACCAGGCGTCCCGAGGCAGCAGAGTGAAGTGGTCAGGCGAGGTTGTAGGGCTTGACCATGGCCTGGAGATAGGAAGGCGCTGTTCCTTTCACTGCCCTGTAGGCTTGCACCAGAGTCTTAAACTGGATGCAAGCAGCTATTGGGAGCCAGTGTAGGGACATGAGAAGGGGAGTTGTGTGGGAGAACTTAGGGCGGTTGAACACCAGATGAGCTGCAGCTTTCTGAACAAGCTCCAGAGGTCTGATGGCCAACGCCAGGGCGCCAGCAAGGAGGGAGTTGCCGTAGTCCAGCCGGGAGATGACCAGAGCCTGGATGAGCACCTGTGCCATCTCGTCGGTAAGGAATGGGCGAATCCTCCTGATGTTATAGAGGAGAAATCTGCGGAGCGAGCAACCAATGCAACGTTTTCAGCAAACGACAGTTGGTCGTCCAGGATCACACCCAGATTCCTCACAGTCCGAGTTGGCATCACCACGGTGTTGTCAATGGTGATGGCCAGGTGTCGGTGCGGGCAACCTTTCCCCGGGAGGAACATCAGCTCTGTCTTGTCCAGATTGAGCTTCAGGTGGTGTGTTGCCATCCACTCTGAGATGTCAGTCAAGCACGCAGCAATGCATGTCTCTACTTGTGTGTCAGAGGGAGGAAAGGACAAGATCAGCTGGGTGTCATCGGCATAACAATGGTAAGAGAAGTCATGCGAGCGAACAACCGAACCCAGGGATGTCGTGTACAGGGAGAAAAGGAGAGGACCCAGAACCGAACCCTGTGGAACGCCTGTATTCAGTCTGTGAGGCTCTGACACAGATCCCCTCCATGTCACCTGGTAGGAGCGACCCGTCAGGTAGGTTGCAAACATTGAGAGAGCAGAGCCTGTGACACCCAGCCCCTCGAGGGTAGAGAGGAGGAACTGGTGGTTCATTGTGTTGAACGCAGCTGACAGGTCCAGGAGTATCAGGACAGAGGAGAGAGAGTTTGCTCTCACAGAGTGCAGCGATTCTGTCACTGCAAGGAGGGCCGTCTCTGTCGAGTGACCCACCCTGAACCCAGACTGGTTGGGGTCCAGGACGTTGTTCTGGTGGAGGTACAAAGAAAGTTGGTTAAAGACAGCACGTTCTAAAGTTTTGGATAGAAAGGGTAGAAGGGAAACTGGTCTGTAGTTTTTGACATCAGAGGGGTTTGGTGATGGTTTCTTGAGAAGGGGGGGTGACTCTAGCAGTCTTGAAGGCAGATGGAAAGCATCCTGCTTGGAGGGAGGTGTTGGTGAGGTGGGTTAGATAGGGAAGGAGTTCAGGTGCTATAGACTGAAGAAGAGGGGAGGGGACCTAGTCAAGGGAACGTGGTGGGGCGACTGGATGTGATGAGGTTTAGAACCTTGTCGGGGGAGAGGGGAGCGAGGTGGGATAGGGTGGGACGTGGAGAGGTGAAGGATGGTGCAGAGGGTGGGGTAGTGTAAGCAGCACTAACCGGGTGGTGAGCAAAGGAGGATCTGATGTCATTTACCTTCTTGTCAAAGAAGTTAGCGAAGTCATCAGGGAGAAGGGAGGAAGTAGGAGGAGGAGGTGGGGGTTGAAGTAGTCTAGAGAAGATTTCAAAGAGTTTCTTAGGATTAGAGGCAGAGGATAGGATTTTAGGGCGATAGAAGGCAGCCTTAGCAGCAGAAAGGGAGGAGGAGAAAGTGGAAAGAAGAGACTGGAAGTTGAGAAGGTCCTCTGGGAGTTTGCCTTTTCTCCATTTGCACTCTGCCACTCTCAGGCTCCGTCTGTCAGTACGTACTGAGTCGGTCAGCCAAGGGGCAGGTGGAGTTGGGCGTGCACGCCTGGAGGTGAGGGGACAGAGATTGTCCAGAGAAGAGGAGAGGGTAGACAGAAGAAGATCAGTAGCAGTGTCAGGGGGTAGGAGAGAGAAAGATTCAGGTGTAGGGAGGATAGATGTAACAGAGGAAGAAAGATCAGTGGTGGAGAGAGAGCAGAGGTGTTTACGGGTGGAAACCATGTGGGTAGGGGAAGGGGCTGAGGGGGGTGAAGAGAGGGAGTGAAAGTAGGACATGAAATAGTGGTCAGAGAGCTGGAGGGGAGTAACAGAGAGATTGGAAATAGGACAGTGTCTAGTAAAGATAAGGTCCAGCTGGTTACCGGCCTTGTGGGTAGGAGGAGAGGCTGAGAGGTGAAGGTCAAAGGAGGAGAGGAAAGAGAGAAGAGGATCTAGCTTGTTAGTGTGGATGTTGAAGTCACCGAGAAGGATAAGTGCAGAGTCATCAACAGGGAAGTAGGAGACAAGTGTGTCAAGCTCCTCCAGAAACTCACCAAGGGGCCCTGGTGGGCGGTACACAACCACGATGGTGAGCTTGACTGGATAAGACACAGTAACAGCATGAAATTCAAAAGAGGGCGGAGAAAATTGTGGAATGGAAACAAGAGAGTATTTCCATTTCAGGGAGCTCAGCAGGCCAGTACCACCACCCCGCCTCCCAGCTCTGGGAGTGTGAGAAAAAGAGTACACATCAGACAGAGCTGCGGGTATGGTAGTATTTTCTGGCATGATCCAGGTCTCAGTTAGAGCAAGAAAGTTGAGGGAGAGCAAGGATGCGTAGCCTGAGATAAACTCAGCTTTCGGCACCGCAGACTGGCAATTCCAGAGCCCTCCCGTCACCACTTGCTCAACGTGAGTGGAGAGAGTGGGCTAGATGAGATTGGTGGGGTCACAGCGCCTAGGAGTGACCCAACGTCTATGCCAGCCCCGGGAAGAGGAAAGGACAGGAATGTGAAGGAAACACATAGTCTATACTAGGTACACAAAATACAGATGACTGACTGGATCTAAAAAGAGCAGTCCGTGCTTGATGAAGTCTTGGCTTGAAAAAGTCGTGCTTGCGTGTGTTTACTCTAGCCTTCATTTATTCTAGGCTTGTTTGCCTGAGGCTTGGAAGTAGCAGCAGTGATTTAAAGAACACTGATTGCTAATTGTCTGCCATGAGTGCAGGCCACACCCTGGCCACTTAACATCCAATTGGCCAAAGAGGTACACTGAAAAGAGGCCTATTGCCCAGAAACTGGTCACTTATGTAAAACTCTATCAAACCTCACACAATACTATTAAAACTGCAAACAGCAAGTTACCAAGGAATATATTTATAAGCTAAAAGGATAACTAAGTCAAAACAGCTAGGCAACAAGAAATATTTAAGTAAAAAGTAAAAATTATTTAGGTAAAAAACAGCTACAGCTAGAATAAGTAAATAAGACAAGTAAGTAAATAGAATAAGACAGCTACAGCTAGAATAAGATCCCACTAGGAACCAGCAGCAGATGTATAGACAAAAGGACTAATACTCAAGCAGCTGGAATAAGACTAGTAGCAACTTGTTAAGCAAGAAAGATGATACTTACTCTGTTCTAGATGAACCAGCAATTCAGAATCACTCCAGAAGTTAATATGCACACTTGTTCTTTCCATCAACCCGACACTTCAGGACCTGTCTGACTCTGCTGAGGTACTTGGCTGTCACTGTCCTCTTTGCTTCCTGCTCATGGTTCCTGTGACTGTAGAACCCCTAGATACTTGTTGCTATACTGTATGTCTCTTATGTGACCCACTGGTAATTTGGTCCCTTCAGTCCTAATTATCCACCCTCTGTTTGCCATCATTCGCCTGCACTTATCCAGTCCAAATGACATTCCAATGTTATTGCTGTAGATTCTGGCTAGGTGGATCAATGAGTTGATGTCTGGCTCAGACTTGGCCTATAGCTTGACATCATTCAAGTAGAGCAGGTGGCTTATGGTTGCCCCACTCTTGAACCTGCATTCATATCCGCTGTTCATGAGGATCTGGCTGAGTGGATTCAGGCCTATGCATAACATCAGTGGATTATGTGTGTGTGTAGGGGGGGGGTGTTTGTGTAATTCATTAATTGTTGGTAATTCCCAGCAAGTCACCATAACTGGTATTCATTACGTCAAAACAAATAAGTAATGAAGAATAATTTCGGGCAGATATCTCCCTAGTCTATATTCTCTGGCAGTCTAAAAGGTAATAGGCTTCTCTTTTGGAAGACATTCCTTTAAATAATCTTCTTCAACATCATACTAGGCTGAAAAAGACGCAAAGAAACAAGCCCCAACACCCAGCAAGAAATGAGTAATGCCATTTCATTAGCGAATAAAACTTCTCCCACTTTTCCATTCAGCACCTCTGTCAAACTCCATGATCTGCGTTTGATTTTATGTTGGCTTATTGTCTTGACTAACCCATGCAGTTTTTATTTTTTTTATTTTCACTGTTTTGGTAACAAAAGCATAACTTTTGTCCTACTACAGCAAAGGCTGCTTTTGGCTGGCGTGTGTGGCACCTCATGTGATTAGATAGAACAGGAAATGGTTTCTATGGAATGCTCTGACAGCTAAAACAGGCGTTTTTACCTCTTTTTTTTAACATATCTTTTCAACAGAAATCTATTGAATTTTCAACACATGAATTATAGTATATTTCTCTAGTCTTGTTTTCTCTTTTTTTGGCATAACTGTTCATTCTTAGAGCCAAAAATAAGAGACACTCTAAAACGCTGCCAATTCTACACCCACCCAAAATGATGTGGCAACATTTTTATATCACTTGGCTAGTTATTAGAAGATATTTTAATGAAAGACTGATATTCGAAACGGTAATTTACCTGTAATAAAAGATTTTATTTGATGTTGCTGTTATTTTTTCTCATCTCACCATTTCAGTTTTTGACAAGGTAGTACGTTATGCCCCATGAACTTTCTTATTCAAGGTAGTCTTAAATCAATTTAGATGTAGCTTTTCATTAATGAGTACAAACTATGCAAGGCATCAGAATTGCCTCACAGTCCAAGTGTGAGCTGATATCCACGGTTGCAAGCGTCATAGCTGCAAATTTTAACCATTAGTTGTTTGCATTTAAAAGCAGTGGATTTAGTTTTGGGGAGTTGACATCAAAATCTGACTTCTCAAGGCCATACTGCTTGGACTTTTCTTGACAATATGTTGGTGAGTGTAAGACGAAAGATGTATAACATCCCCCCCCCACACACACACACACACACATACACGCAGGACCTGAGGAGGCATGTGTCCTCCACAACAGTCTCGGTTGCCACAACATCAGCAGATTGATTTGTAGCTCTCCTGAGTCTAGGTGACAGGAGTGGGGAGGAATGTAGTTCAAAAGGCCATCAAACTCAAAGATAGTACTTAGTGACAACAGCTGGAGAAGGTGATGTGTGTTCCTCATGGAGGGCCCTAGGGCATCATCACTCAGTATATTGCATGTCACAGGCTGCAGTAAGGAGTCAGAGAGCGTGGGGTGAAACGGGCAAAAGATAGATGGGCATCACTTGTTGCTGTCATAAATCAGAGGGAGCAATTTGCCGACCAAGCAGCAAAGCAGACTTCAGCATTGATTCAAGGGAAGTCGATAAAGTGCGGCTCCTACATCTTGCAGGACTCTGTCAGGGTGCTGTTTTGATTCCTCAAATTTTCTGACCTAAACGCCTTGGTAAATTAGGTGTCATTGCATGGTCTCCTGGACTTTTAATAATAGTGGTCCAGCCCAGATATTTTCTGGGATCTTAGCCTTTTGTTTCTTAGGTTCCTTCGATAAATTTCCAATTTGCTGGGGCGTCCGGGTAGTGTAGCGGTCTATTCCGTTGCCTACCAGCACGGGGATCCTGGTTCGAATCCCCATGTTGCACCCGGCTTGGTCGAGCGTCCCTACAAGCACAATTGGCCGTGTCTGCGGGTGGGAAGCCAGATGTGGGTATGTGTCCTGGTTGCTGCACTTAGCGCCTCCCCTGGTCGGTCGGGGCGCCTGTTCGGGGGGAGGGGGAACTGGGGGGAATAATGTTATCCTCCCCCGCGCTACGTCCCCATGGTGAACCTCCTCACTGTCAGGTGAAAAAAATCTGCTGGCGACTCCATATGAATCGGAGGAGGCATAAGGTAGTCTGCAGCCCTCTCCGGATCGGCAGAGGGGGTGGGGCAGCAACCGGGAAGGCTCAGAAGAGTGGGGTAATTGGCCGGATACAATCTGGGAGAAAAAGGGGGACAATTTCAAAAAATAAAAAAATTCCAATTTGCCAGAAAGAAAACCTGCCCTCTCTTACCAAGCAGTATTACTTTTATTGGTATTAGAAATTTTGCAATGTTGACAAAGGTGGAATAGGTCATAATATACAAATGATTGCATTATGCATAAAACATATGAGACCGTAACCTGATCATTTTAATTTAGAAATAAATAGCTCCTACTTCACAGGCTCCATGAAATGTCATTTAGAGCACAGAAAACTTCTGCAATACTTATATCCTAATGAGACAAAATGGTCAGATGAGAACTTGTGAGGGGAGGGATTTTTATTTGACTAACAGCCAATAATGGCTGAGCATTTCTGGAAGAATGTGGAACTCAATATGCTATTTGCTAGTTTCAGTTTGGTGGTAGAAGATCACCTGTTTTCTCTCAGTCTCACTTAATTCAGTGGACATTTTTGGTAGTGTGAACCTGCAAGTGCAGGATGATATTACTAAAAAAATATTATTTTGTCAAGACGAGAAAAGCATTATTCTCATAAACACAAAAATATAATGAAGAAATTTCACGTGAATTTCTACAACAGTGTTGAATAGATGTTTGGTTCAGATAAAAGCGTTAACAAGCATTTCGACAATTTTTCATCTTTTTTTCCATTTTATTTTCATTTATTTTTTTCAATATTTATTTATTTATTTTACATTTTTCATTTTATTTGACCTTTAAGGGGGCATTAAAGTGAAGAAGATGGCTGGGAGTTCTGATTCATGTCTATATTCATATTAACTAAAACATTTTTTAAAGGTTTTAAGTAATTTATGCTTAAGACATTTATGACGTCATTTTCATAAAAAGTTGTAAACTCTAATTTTTGGGATTTATTTTTGTGCCTCTCTTTCTCCCCTTGAATGAAATAGATTTTTTTCCAGTAGATGTATCCATTTTTTTTGGGGGGGGGGGTTGCACTTAAAAAACACTTCACTGCCCTGATTGACTGCATGCCCCAAGGTGGGACAAACTGCACCTGGCTCACAAAGAAGGAGTTTTCCAGGGTTAGGATTAGGTTATGCAAATAACAGGTAACAGTTCTAGGTCAAAATCTAGTATATGGCTGGACTGTGTATGGTCAGTATTCAAAATTGTGGCCAATTTGTTACAGGGATAGTCGGTGGTAGTGTCTGTAATGTGAATTCCTGGATATTAAATGTTCATCTGCAATTTTCTGTTGTGACCCCAGTAATATTTGTTGCTAAAGTATACTAAAGTAGCATATCACATTACATGGTTGAAGCTACATTCGAGTAAAACAAGAAAAAAAAAAGCTATAAATGCAGTTGCAAGAACAACACTTTCTACTCATATCTTGGGATGTTTGAGTTGAAAGAGAACGTAGTTGTAATCTCTCAATGCATACTCAATAGTCCAGGTAAGGAAATCCCAGAAAGTTGAATCAGTTCATCCGGACACAACATGTAGTGGGAGAAACATTCCATCACTCATCTAAATGACCTCTTCAATCTCACCTGCCTGCAGGTATCCCACCCTTATAAACAATACAGCTGCATAATGACCGAAACCAACGATCGGTTTCATATGCGAAATACTGTGACCATTAACTAGAGTTACAATGGCCGTGTGTATGATTCTCAGAGGACTGGGGAATAGTTGCAATCACAGCATTGTATGGGAATAACCATCCCTGAACCGGGGGGGCTAAGAGTACATCTGTGGCTATCTTACAATGCTGTGACTTTTGCAGCAACTAAAACAGCACAAATAAGACAAAAAGAAACCGTGTAATTCTCAAAGCACCCGCAAAGGGTGAAATGCACCCCTAACTGTGCTGCCAAGAAGAAGAAAAAAAAAGCATCTCGGTGT
This sequence comes from Lampris incognitus, assembly GCF_029633865.1. Taxonomy (NCBI): domain Eukaryota; kingdom Metazoa; phylum Chordata; class Actinopteri; order Lampriformes; family Lampridae; genus Lampris; species Lampris incognitus. The sequence continues at coordinate 48,412,655 of NC_079222.1, forward strand.
TCCGGTGCTTATTTGCCCATATTGAAATGAGGTAATATGCATACATTTGGCACAAAATTGGCAGCTTTCTATGCAAAAGCCCTTTGTGAATTCGCCAGAGAGTGCTTTGACAGAGTGATTGTTAATTGCTTTAACTGTGCGCCCTTCCTCATACCTCTTGGTGCTTGGCCGACCAATCGTAGTGATGTAATAGTGACGTTGTTGGTCACCTGATCCAGTGATCCATCTTTTTTTTTTTCTCACTTGAGAGTACAATCCAAAATCGTTGCACATAGTGGCTGTCTGCCCCACTGCTGCTGTCGTTTTGGTCAGATCTTCTGAACATGATTCTTTCCATTACTCGCAAATGAGAAAACCAGCCAAGTTTGCATCGCTTTCATTTCCTTTTGAGGCTGTCAGTTGTCTCCATTTCTCAAACAAATTCACAGTGCTGACCCAATAGCGAGATATGTCATGTCTGCTGTTAGTAGAGCTCTTGCGTTGTCACAGTCTTCCACATAGCCCTGGTGACACATGCCAATACGGATTGTACCTCAACGTAACCAAAGGTTTGTCCATAGTCAAGATTATATTTGCCCCAGATGATATGGCTGTGCATATAGATCCGTTTTATTTTCACGTTTATTTTTATAAATGTGCATTTGCTATAAAGTGCGTATATGTAAAATGCACTGGTACAATCTGTGTTGCCCTCAAGTGTTTGACTTGCCGTCGGCTTTTCAGTCAGCGGTCTGTTGTGAAATTATTAACCCACTCCCACTTTTTGAGCACAGCTAGATGAGGTGAAATTGTTGATGCATAAACAGTAGAAACACTGGCAAAATTGGGTCTTATTGTTTTTCCACACATTCAGGGTGTTTTCTAGCTTGCAGTTACTGTGATTTGTGCACTCAGGTCTTGAAAACTCCAACTATGTTGAAGACATTTCTTCTCAGACAATGCCCTGCTGTCAGGGAGAGCAACATTGATAACATAGCAACACTGAAATGATAGGCACTTATGTTCTACATTATATTATTTGTTTTGACCTGTTGAATGTGTCAGCACACCCTCACACACACACCCACACACACACACACACACATACCGGAGGGTGTGGTCCAATTATCGGGGCATCACACTGCTCAGCCTCCCTGGGAAAGTCTATCAGAATCAGAATCAGAATACTTTATTCATCCCCGAGGGGAAATGGGGTTCTATTACAGACACTGACGCTAAAAACTAACTAGATACAAGATAACAAGAAAACAGAAACAAATAGAAAAAGAAAAACAGAAACAAATAGAAATAAAAGATAAAATAAATAGAAATAAGAACAAACTATATAAACAAGCATGGTGCACATAACACCCTATCTGTATTGCACTACCACAGCACAAAACAAACAGCACAAACAAAACCCTGCGTCTACTCTAGGGTGCTGGAAAGGAGGCTCTGACCAATTGTTGAACCTCAGATCCAGGAGGAACAATGCGGATTCCGTCCTAGCCATGGAACAACGGCCCAACTCTTAACCCTTGCGGAAGTATTGAGGGAGGCATGGGATTTTGATCAGCCAGTCTACATGTGTTTTGTGGACTCGGAGAAGGCTTATAATCGTGTACCCTGGGGCATTCTGGGGGGGTACTCTGGAAGTATGGGGTACCGGGGCAGTTGCTACAAACCATCCAGTCCTTGTATAAACAAAGTGAGAGCTGTGTCCGCATTCTCAGCACAAAGTCAAACACTTTTTCGGTGGGTGTTGGACTCCGCCAAGGTTGTCCCTTATTTCTAATTCTGTTTGTGATATTCATGGACAGGATCTCAAGGTGCAGCCAAGGTGAGGAGTTTGTCCATTTTGGGAACCTCAGAATTGCATCTTTGCTCTTTGCAGATGATGTGGTTTTGTTGGCTTCATCAGGACACGACCTCCAGCACGCACTGGGGCAATTTTCAGCTGAGTGTGAAATGGCCGGGATGAGAGTCAGCACCTCCAAGTCTGAGGCCATGGTTCTCTACCAGAAAATGGTGGATTGCTCCCCCCGGGTTGGGGATGGGCTGTTGCCTCAAGTGAAGGAGTTCCAGTATCTCGGGGTCTTGTTCACGAGGGAGGGTAGGATGGAGCGGGAGATTGACTGGCGGATTGGTGCAGCATCAGCAGTAATGCGGACGTTGTACAGGACCGTTGTGGTGAAGAGGGAGCTGAGCCGAAAGGCAAAGCTCTCAATTTACCAGTCAGTCTTCATTCCAACCCTCACCTATGGTCATGAGCTTTGGGTAGTGACCGTAGGGTGTCTGGGCTCAGCCTTACAGATAGGGTGAGGAGCTCGGACATCCAGAGGGAGCTCGGAGTAGAGCCGCTACTCCTTCACGTCGAAAGGAGCCAGTTGAGGTGGTTCGAGCATCTGATTAGGATGCCTCCTGGGCGCCTTCCTTTGGAGGTTTCCCGGGCACATCCAACTGGAAGGAGACCCCGGGGTAGATCCAGAACGCACAGGAGGGACTACATGTCCAATCTGGCCTGGGAATGTCTTGGGATCCCCCTGGAGGAGTTGGGGGGCGTTGCTGGGGAGAGGGATGTCTGGAGTGCCCTACTTAGCTTGCTGCCACCGCGAACCGACCTCTGAGAAGCAGCTGATGATGTGATGAGATGAGATGAGAATGTGTCATCTTGTTTGTCAGAATTGCCATAGTTTAAACATTCTGATGAAGCTGTCACAGGTCTTGTGTGACATCACATTTTGCTGTGGAAAATGTGTGCTACCAACTAAACCTGATTCACTCTCTGCCACTGTGTGAAATCTCAGCCTGTATGTCTGAGCCAGCAGATCTGCAGAGTCATTTAAACACCTTGACATACCAGTGGTAACATGCTAATTGTCTCTTCTCCCATGAGTTATGTTCATTGGTAAGAGACAATCTCACACATATGGGCCAATTGTGTAAAGCTCCCATTGTTACCTTGCTGTGGTTGGTATTGCAATGCCATTGTCTTTTCTGTTTCCTGATATTGATATACTTAAAAACATACTTTTCCATGTACAGTACTAGTAGTAATGTACTATAGGACATCCGGGTAGCATAACGGTCTATTCCGTTGCGTACTAATACGGGTATCACCAGTTCGAATCCCCGTGTTACCTCCGGCTTGGTCGGGTGTCCCTACAGATACAATTGTGGGCCTGCGAGTGGGAAGCTGAATGTGGGTGTGTGTGCTGGTCGCTGCACTAGCGCCTCTTCTGGTCGGTCGGGGCACCTGTTTGGGGGGCAGGGGGGAATAGTGTGATCCTCCCACGCGCTTCATTCCCCCTGGCGAAACTCCTCACTGTCAGGTGAAAAGAAGTGTCTGGGGACTCCACATTTATTGGAGGAGGCATGTGGCAGTCTGCAGCCCTCCCCGGAATGGCAGAGGGGGTGGGATGGCTGGGATGGCTCGGAAGAGTGGGATGATTGGCCAAGTACAATTGGGTAGAAAAAGGAGGAAAAATCCCAAAAAAAGTAATGTACTTTGGTTTTCCATTCAAAGGTGTCAGACCCCAAATTATTATGGCCGTTTTGCATCCTAGAATGTTTACACAAATGAATTTTGCCTAGTGTGGAGACCACTGATCCATAATGAACTCTGAATTGATAACCTAATGATAAAATGCCCATAACGGTTGGCGGCACTGCAACGCCATCTTGTTATTCCTTGAAAAAGTTATTTGTAATGTATGGAGGAACACTCCCCCTCTGGGAGTATCCTGTTTTATTATGGATCAAAGTGGTGAATTGTGGGTACCTCAAAGGACAGCTATGGACACGAAGGACCCCCCCCAAAAAATCCAACCTGCTACCCCGATTTTTTTTTCTGTTTTGAGTCATGTCTGGCATTTCACATTGCCGTAGATGACCCTGTCTGTTGCGCCTGTTTTGTGTACGCATTCTTTATTGTCAAAAGAATAAGTTATTTGTGTCCTGCAAGTGTCGCTATGACTAAATGTGCGGCATACAGTTAGTTAGTTGCAAGACCACATTTAAAAAAAAAAGATGCAGTAAAACTATACATAGGTGGTAGCAATATTTATCATAAGTCTGTGGTTGTAATGTTATTTTTTAACATAAATAGTTGTTAACTGTTTGTTTTGAGAGCTAATGGAATCAATGGCAGACGTATTAAGCACATTTATAATCATAAATTACAACAAACAATATTATGGATGGCATAAATGCTCACCTAGTGGGAAACAAGTTGCTGGCCATGTCCGCCAACTTATCTGTGTCTGCTCCTGCAGCACCGTAGTTGGGGAATGCCAAGATGGCGTCGTGGTGGCGTCACAGATGTTGTGACATCATCAATCAAGAGTTTATTGTCGATCAGCTGTGGAGACAGCAGAAAAACTTAACCATCTATATCTGTATATCAGTCACATCTTTTTCATCACATTTCTGCCTTTTCATACTTGTTTTTTACAGAAATATGTTTTTTGAGGGGCGTCCAGGTAGCGTGGCAGTCTATTCCGTTGCCTACCAACACGGGGATCGCCGGTTCAAATTTCTGTGTTACCTCTGGCACAATTGGCCGTGTCCGCGGATGGGAAGCCGGATGTGGGTATGTGTCCTGTTCGCTCAGGGTACCTCTTGGGGGGGGCACTGGGGGGAATAGTGTGATCCTCCCATGTGCTACGTCCCCCCTGGTGAAACCCCTCACTATCAGGTGAAAAGAAGCGACTCCACATGTACCGGAGGAGGCATATGGTAGTCTGCAGCCCTCCCCGGATCGGCAGAGGGAGTGGAGCAGCGACCGGGATGGCTCGGAAAAGTTGGGTAATTGGCCGGATACAGTTGGGAGGAAAAAGGGGGAAAAAATCCCCCCCCCCAAAAAATGTGTTTTTGTCCTTAAATTCTGATGTTGTGCTTCCCCTTGACAGGGAGTACTTGATAACATAAACTTTCTTATGTTAACAGCAGTAACAAAGTAGGTCAAGTGAGGGGTTACGAGGTTAGGACATCTTCTCTAGATCTTTGTGAAAAGGAGAACCTGAATGGATTTGTGCAGAGTGTGTGGGTCAGAGGCTGGAGTACTTGGCTTTGGTTTGGCCTAGTTTTCAGCTCTCGTATTAACATGTTTCTTATCATGTGTGGCTCCAGCAGGCACAGCATGACCTGACTCACTTTTATCTTCTCTCTCTGGTCATGTTCCACCCATTTTGTTAACTGCTCATCTTTCAAGTGTCTCAAGTGTCTGAAGCAACGTGAGACGGTGAGACGTTGGTGCTTTTCTCTGAAACATCTTGGAGGGCAGCTTTCAACATATCATGTGCTCCCCTAAACCTAATTTCTGTCATATAGCTCTTTAGGTAAAATGATGTAGCGATTTTCTGTTAAAATGTTAAAGACAAAATCTCTCGATCAAAAAAGACAAATCTGCAGTCAGTTTAACTAAGTACATTATTCAGTCTAGTGCATGTTTGACTTCATCTGCTGTAATGGAGTCTGGGGAACACCAAAATTGCAACCGAAAATGGTTTTTCTGTCGTTTAAAAACAACTGGAATATGTATTTAAGTTATTTATGTTGTGTAGTAAAAATAGAGGACAGGCGGCGTAAGTCCATGAATACTGGGATGGCATCCGGCACTTTACCTGTGACCCGGTCCGTAGGGTTAACGGTTGTGTCAGGAAGGGCTTCCGACATAAAGTTCTGCCAAATTGTTATGTGGATTTATGAGACCAGGAATGAAATACCGGATTGGTTGAGGACCAGGTTAACAATGACCGCCATTGGTGCTGTGCCCTCACAGGCTACTGATGGAAACTATTTGCCTGTTGGGGAACGTAGGAAAAGACAGAGGAGAGGAGGGGTACAAGCAAGACACTAAAGAGAGAAGAGACAGCTGAAGAAGAAAGACTTTAGGAAGGCCACACTTAATGTTGGGACAAAGACAAGCAGAGGGAGAGAAATAGCAGACAGGATGAACAGGAGGAGAATACAAGCGATGTGTGTTCAGGAGACAAAGTGGAAAGGGAAGCAAGGCGAGAGAGATTGGAGGAGACTATAAGATATACTACCATGGGACAGACTGTAAAAAGAATGGTGTGGGAATAATCCTAGACAGACAGCTATAGCAGCAAGTCATAGAAGTAAAGAGGGAAGGATGAAGTTGGATTTGTATGGACATCTGGCAAATATAATAAGTTCATATGCACCACAGGTGGGTTGCGATGAGAAAGAAAAGGTGAATTTCTGGAGACAACTGGACAATGTAATGGCAGGCATACCAGGGGATGAAAGAGTTTTTATTGGAGCAGACTTGAATGGACACGTGGGAGAAGGAAATGGTGGCGATAAGGAAGTCATGGGGAAAATTTGGGTTTGGAATGAGAAATGCAGGTGGGGAGTCGATAGGTGATTTTGCTACAAGGAATGATATGGCTATAGTTAATACATATTTCAAAAAGAGGGAAGATCAGACAGCAGCCTACAACCTACATAGAAAAGAGAGAAGGATATATATATAAAATAGCCAAACAAAGAGACAGCAAGCAAAGATGTTGAACAAGTAAAATTGATCAAGAACGCAGATGGAAGAGTACCGTCAAAAGATAAGGATATTTTACAGAGATGGAGGGATTATTTCAGGGGAGAATAACAGAAAAAGGACAGATGAACCAAAAGGGAACGAAGAAGACGTGGGAGAGATTACAAGGGATGAGTTGATAAAAGTCTTGTAACGAATGAATGGGACTGGACAATACACCAGCAGAAGTCTGGGAATACTTGGGCAATACTGGCATAGACTTTCTGACTAGACTCGACTTGACATAATAAAGGCTGGGAAAATCCCAGATGAATGGAGAAAGATCATATTGGTACCAATTTACAAGAATAAAGGTGATGCTCAAAGTTGCAACAACTACAGAGGGATAAAATAGATGGGACATACAATGAAGTTATGGGAGAGAGTGATTGAGGTGAGACTTAGGAAGGAAGTGACTATAGGGAAAGAACAATTTGGATTCATGTCTGGAAGAAGTACCACAGATGTGATATTTGTATTCAGGACCTTAGCTGAAAAATACATTGAAGGACAGAAAGGATTGCACTGCATATTTATTGATTTGAGGAAGGCGTATGACGGAGTACCGAGAGAGGAGTTGTGGTATTGCCTGAGAGCGAAGGGAATGGCAGAAAATTACATCAGCATAATTCAGGACATGTACAGGGACTGTATGACCACGGTTCAATGTGCCGTGGGAACAGCAAGTAAGTTCGAGGTAAAGGAGGGACTGCATTAAGGATCGGCGTCGAGCCCTTTCCTGTTTGTGATTCTGATGGACAGCCTCACAGAACATCTTAAGGAAGAGCCACCATGGAGCATAATGTTTGCTGATGACATCGTGCTAGCAAACAAGGAAAGGTTGGAGAGAGATCTTTAAGATTGGAGAGAAGCACTAGAGATCAGAGGACTAAAGATCAGCAGAACAAAGACTGAGTACCTGTGTATAGATAAGCAAATAGAAAGTCCAGGATTGACCTTAGGAAGAGATGTCTCAGAGGTTAAAGAATTTAGGTACTTAGAATTGACAAGACAGACAAGGCAGCGGTGAGAAGGAAATCAAGAAAAAGACAAAATCTGGATGGAATTCATGGAGAGAGGTTACTGGCGTACTTTGTTACAAAAGAATGCCATTGAGGGTGAAGGGTAAGGTATACAAATCAATGGTCAGGCCTCCCATGCTCTATGGTATGGAAGCAGTGACAACAGCATTGAGGCTAGAATCTACATTACAGGTAACAGAGATGAACATGCTGCGTTGGTCCTTGGGAGTGAGTAGAAAAGACTGGAAGTGAGCTACGTTCAAGATCAGAGGACTGGATGAGAACTTGAGCGAGACAAGATTTAGTTGGTTTGGACATGTACAGAGAGGAGGCATAGACTATATGGGAAAGGAGGTATTGAAATACCTGGCAAAAGAAAAAGAGGAAGACTAAGCAGTATGATGGAAAAAGATTAAAGAGAAATCCCTAGATAGGGCTTGGTTTTTCCATATTTTGTTTAAACATTTGATTTCAAAGTTTTTTTCCTTCTCTTTGTATTCCTCATAGCATTTATGCTTGGCTGTAGCTAACAAAAATATTTTTAGTACTTCTTTATTTTATTTTTTAATTACAATTGGGACAGGAAACAAGTCATTGTTTCAGATCTATTTCTCAGCATTTTCACCAAGGCCAGGCTTCTCCTTCTCCTTCCTCTGTAATTCTGGAGATCTTCTTGAATCTTTCCAGTCAGTCCCTCGTGGCTGGGTGGATTGATATTGAACATGTATTTTTGCATTGGTTCTCACTTTAGGACTCAGTGGAGATCTGGCAGGTGGTCTTGCTGACATTACAGAGTTTGCAGTGGAAAGAAATTGAAGAAAATATATTTGGAAAATTAAAATAAATTTATGAAATATTTGTAGTTTTTGTTTCTGATTCAGTGACATCACAGATCACTTCAAATTGCAACTTTATCTATCATAATTTCTCACTTATCTATCCAGGGGATACAAAACCACAGAGTGTGGCTGTGGCTGAGTATCTGGAAGGGCGAAAAAAGTACGAGGAGCTCAAGAAACAAAAAAGGAAGGGGGGTTCTAACCGTGAAGCACAGGTAAAAAAAACAAAACTCAAAATATTGATTGTTCATTTCATTTGTGAGGTAAATTTCAGTGGACAGACGTGGGATCTGTTCCTGTCTCAAAATGCCTAATATACTTAATTGATGTTTGACTTGTTTGTCTGGTAGACACTGGCCCTCCTGGATCGTTTCAAGTCCAAGCTGTCTTCAGCCATTATTGAAGCCCCAGAGAACGACGTGGAGGAACTGGGAGAGGATGACGACAAGGGGTGGTCAGTCAGCTCTTTACTGATATGAGAAGAAAAAGTTGTTTCTCAATTCTGAGATGTATAATTCAGTTTTCATTAAGCGGAACCAAAAGAATTTTAGTGTTTGGCACACAGAGAGACATTTTTGCATCAACTTTCTGTTGGAAACCTTAAAGAATAGGTTCACTTTGTTTTAACCTAGACGTTGTCGGTCATTATTGAGCTTCTCACAGACAAAAACTTCACCGGTCACTTCAGTATTGAGAAACTTAACACGTTGGTTAATGTTCTTGCTTGGCTTCAACAGAGTCCAATGGAGCAATCTTAAAAAACTTAAATATATCTTAAATATCATAAATATATCTTAAATATATTAATAAATGTATATATATAAAAAGCGTAAATATGTCTTAAATATATTAATAAATATCATAAATATATCTTAAATATATTATATTTATTAAATATATATACATATATAATTTTTAAAAATGGGAAGCTCACAGCTTGTCTGTCTTCCTACATGCACGTTCCATTGAAGCAAACCTTGCCCTCTATCAAGTTAGAACTATTTTATTTTGCACTTCTGCAAAAAAGTTTCACTTGTTACCCATATTTGTCACATTACAGGTTTATTTACTCTGGAAGTACACTGCTAAAGCTAATGGAATAATACTGCAGGGCTATAGGGCCCTCCCTCCTGACCGCCATCTTTAAACAAAGTACATAACAACAAAAGCAAACAGAAATTTGACCTCAAAATGACAGAAGAAAAAGAACAAGACCAAAAAGAAGAAGAAATGGAGCGGAAAAAATAGGGTGCCCATGCAGCTTCAGTGTAGAGCCCTGCACGGGCCAAAAACTCTAGCCCTAGCCCGGCCATGAAGATATGCAAATATACAACTTGCCATCAGAGTCAAAGTCAAAAGTATCTTTACAGGGAAATTAGTTTGCAGCCAGTATAATAAAACTCTCACACAAAAACAAAACATACAAACACCAAGGCAGAACTGACAACAGGACATAGTGGGCAAGGACCATTAACTAGATTTACAATGGCCATGTGTACTATTCAAAGAGGATTGGGGAATAGTTGCAATCATAGCATCGTAAGTATTGTAAGCACACCGCTCGGCGAGCTTGCACTGTGCACCGTGATGAATAACCACGTGGTCAATAGAAACGAGGCAGCCAGCCAGGCACAGAAGGCGAAATGGAGGAAAAGATAATATTGTGTGTGTCAGAATTCCCTGAATTGTACAACACAAGTTTACGCTTATATCGACACCTTGGGATGAAAAGCCCTATCTTAGAAACACCTTTCCAACAAAAAAATTATGCAACTTGTCCTGCTAGAAGTTTTGAAAACCCCTCCTATTTTGCTCTGTCCTCCATGACTTCACCGAGTCAGATGTGCGCTGAACCCAGAAACAGCTCAAATCACGTTGTGTCTGAAAGGGCCATGAGCCATCTGATGTTAATTTCCATTGAGAGTTACTTCCTTTGGGCACTGGACTTCGAGGAATTAATCAGGGATTTTGTTGCCAAGAAAACCAGGCATAGACACTTCTAAGAGTAAATCACTGTTTAATTTCAAAGCTTGTTTTTATGGCATTAATAGGCTCAAGACTGGTAATGCTACTTACAATACATCTGGTGTGGTCTGTTGTATTAGTGGTAGTATTTGCATTGTCGATAGCGTTTGCAGTTGCGCTGAAATTTTCAAGCAGGAATCTTTATGTCATGATAGATATTAAAATTTAAAGGCACTGGAAAGTATCATGGATGGACAATTGATATTTAACTTGCTAGAAATTATGATTCTGATATACTCTGGCTGACCTGTGTGTTTTTGATAGTACTGTAGCTGATGCGGAAGCGAGAATATGAAAGAGATTGTGCCATAATTTTCCTTCATTGATTCATTCAAACTTTATTTAGATTCAGAAATATATCGAGGTAGAGAAAGTGTATTGTGGGTTTTCAGTCAGGGCCTTCAGTAATGAATTGCAGCCCACCCCCACCTCCCCCAGGCAGATTTAGACTGTTACTGTGCGTCAAAATGAGTATGAGGTATAAGGGGGCATCCGGGTAGCGTAGCGGTCTATTCCGTTGCCTACCAACATGGTGATCACCGGTTTGAATCCCCGTGTTACCTCCGGCTTGGTCGGGCATCCCTATAGACACAATTGGCGGGTAGGAAGCCAAATGTGGGTATGTGTCCTGGTCACTGCACTAGCGCCTCCTCTGGTCGGTCAGGGTGCCTGTTCAGGGGGGATGGGGAACTGGGGGAAATAGCATGATCCTCCAACGTTGAGTTTTTCTGATGGCTTTAATTTAATGTCATTAAGTCCAGCCTGTGCAGCAAGGGTAGATACAGACTGTTGCTTCAAAAGGAGCGGAAGGGCAGAGGACTTAATATCCTGAACGCAGACACTCGGATAGCAAAGTGTTTTTGCTTTAGAGATCTCCATGTGGTGAACGATGAAGGATTCTACCACAAGAACAATTGGAGAGCTGCAGCGGTTGTCATCACTGGTGTTATGGCTGGGCCACTTAAGAGGGGCGGGCAGGTATTGCAGTATCTGGGTGACGCTTGGCTAAAGAACTGGAGGAGTGGCCAGGCAACTGCTTCTCTGCGGCACCTGCGGCATTGGAGCCCATAGGCAGCAGAGATGACGTGGGGCCATCTGCAGCAGTGGTGCCAGAGGACGTCGGAGCAGCCTTATCGAGTGGGGTCCAGTCATTTCCTGGAAACTATTGATCAGCTGAAGGGCATCTGGCAAAGGCAACCAGGATTTACCTCTCCTCTTGATGCTTTTAACCAGGACCTACAGCTGTGCCGTATAAAGAGTGGACCAAGATTTTGTCTGAGGTTTAGCTCCATGGATGGGCCACTTGTCATCTTTTAGGGGTGGGAGAGCAGTGGATACAACTGACTCAGCTCCGGTGGTAATAGAGCCACACCATGGGAGAGTGGTGTCATGGTGCAGGACAGCAGCTGAGCACTCAGGAGACACGGGCAAGCGGGGACTGCGGTTGCCACAGCAGGAGGAGATGTTTGGCCCAGGCTATGGCAGCAGTGGAGAAACCTAGGAGTAGCTCATCCGTTTTCCTGAGTTCCATCTTCAGCCATCTGATGTCATCTGAGTATGCTTAGTGGCATTGTCCACACAGCCATGATTGTTTGTTATTAGGGTGATCAGATAGCTTCAACAAACTTAGCTAAGCTAGTCAGATGCAGGGCTACCAGTAGTCTGCCTACGTTTAACACCGGTGTTTCTCCGCTGCTGTTTGGTGGACACAGGCCAACCGGAGTTTCCGGGAGCTGAGTTGGGCTATCACCGCTGAGAGCAGTTCATAAAAACAACTTCAAATCCAAGTCTGACGACTAAAATTCTTTATCCGGTAAAAGATATATAGTTACAAAGGACCAAAATCCAAAGAGTGTGCTGCAAGAATATGGCTAAAAACTGCATAAAAAGTGGAAAATGTCAATTTCTGGCAGAGCTTCTGCTGAGTACACACGGGCTTGTTTTATACTGGCTAAAGAGAAGTTATAATGGCCAGGGTTTTCAATTGCACGGTAAAAAAAATGTTCATTAGTTTTCTTCCACCGTGCCTTTTTCTTGCACTTCAGGTAGAATGGATTGATAGCCAATATTTTAAATAATATTGCTTTAGAACTTTTATGACCTTTGAAATTCTGTGCTCCATATTACCCCATACAAACTTAAAGTTGTACTATGTAAGATTCTAACCTCAATTGAGCCTATATTTGACCCTATGGCATAGTGATATGTTCTCTCCCTATTTGGTCAATTATTGTCAGGAATCAGGAACACTTTCTTGTTTCATTTCATGTACTAGTGTACATGAAACGAAACGAAACGAAATGTCGTTTCCCCCAGCCCACAGCATGCAACACAAAGACAAAAACACATATCAAGAACTACAACAACACAGATCCAAACTAAACAACAAAAAATCGCTGTCCAAGGGAACGAACACCAGCCAGGGTGACTGCCGGAACTGCCAGTCTGCATGGGCTAGCAGTTAGCTTAGCCTGCCATGCTTCCATGTCCTGTCAGACCGCCCTCGGTGTTTTCCTCTTCGGGCACAGCTCCAGGCAGGGGCTGTGGTCCTTGGGCCCACCGGACGCAACAGACCAGGCTCCCTCAGCTGAGCCAACGCCAGCTCTCCCAGCCAGACACCGTTGACACTTACCCGTACTCCACACGACGACACCAAAAACACCGCAGTCAACGCCAGTCGAGGCCGCCACCAGACTGCCCTCGGTGTTATCTGAGCTGCCGGTCTGCATGGGGTAGCAGTTAGCTTAGCCTACCCCGCTTCCATGTCCTGTCAGACCGCCCTCGGTGTTACCTCCTCGGGCACAGCTCCGGGCAGGGCCTTGGTCCCTGGGCCCACAGGACACTGCAGATCAAGCTGTCCCAGCCAATCCAGCGTCAGCTCTCCCAGCTTTCAAATGAAGATAAAACTAAGACGCAGACATGGACAAAGACACTGTATGGACGGTACTGGGTGAGGCTGCCGCAAACATGAATTCGCACCGCCATCTTCCCACACCGGAACTGAGTGAGGCCCGCTGCAAACGTGAATTTGCACCACCATTGTAGCCTGTAAACAAGTTTTTAATGAAATATCAGACTGTAAATTAGCTCCTCCGCTGAAGTGTGCTCACTTGGAGCCTCAGCCCCCATTTATAAGCATTCAGGTTTACCCATTTCAGAGAAGCGCAAGTTGCAAGAATAGCTGAAAAGTGAAAGCCTAAAAAAAAAGAAGCATGGGTATGCCTCCGAGATAATCTCAGTCGAAGCAAGTGCTGAAACAAAACCTTTACTTTGATAGTATGAGGAAATGTGTTGGACTTTGTGGCGTGTTGTCTTGAGCAATGCTGATGCCCACTTTTCACTACCAACAAATTGGTAACTGGTTAACTACTTAGCACCTATTACTCTGCCAAAGTATAGCGCTACAGCTGGCTAGTTTGTAAATGAACTATCTAACTGTCTCGCCAGTTGTTGCAGCCAAAGTATTCAATAAAGGCAAAACCTACCTCCTCTAAAGTAGAAACACATCCATCTAGTTTTAAGGGTAGAAAGACATCCTTTATACCTCATGCCCTGTAAATAACAGTGTGTCTCGCTTTTCCATCATTTGTGTATTCAGTAATGTTCTCTGCACACTTGCTGAGTGGCATGTAGGCAGCACTGTGTGGAGTAGGCAGGGGGATGTGGATAGAGCCAGGCTTTTGTTTCTGTTTTGATTTAGATCCCTTGTGTGCTCGTGTTTGTCCTGATGACATACCTGTGGAGGCATGGAGGTGTTTAGGAGCGGTGACAGTGGAGTTTTCAACTAGATTGTTTAACACAATCTTGGAAAGTGAGAGGATGCCTGAGGAGTGGAGAAGAAGCATACTGGTACCGATTTTCAAGAACAAGGGCGATGTGCAGAACTGTAGCAACTACAGAGGTATAAAGTTGATCAGCCACAGCATGAAGATATGGGAAAGAGTAATAGAAGCTAGGTTAAGAGGACGGGTGACGATTAGCAAGCAGCAGTATGGTTTCATGCTACGAAAGAGCGCCAAAGATGCGATGTTTGCTCTGAGAATGTTGATGGAGAAGTATAGAGGAGGCCAGAAAGAGTTGCATTGTGTCTTTGTAGATTTAGAGAAAGCATACGACAGGGTGCCAAGAGAGGAGGTGTGGTAGTCGGGAGTTGCAGAGAAGTATATAGGAGTGGTGCAGGATATGTATGAGGGAAGTGTGACAGTGGTGAGGTGTGCAGTTGGAATGACCGATGGGTTCAAGGTGGAGGTGGGATTACATCAAGGATCAGCTCTGAGCCCTGTCTTGTTTGCAATGGTGATGGACAGGTTGATGGACAAGATCAGGCAGGAGTCTCCATGGATGATGATGTTCACGGATGACATTGTGATCTGTAGCAGGAGTAGGGTGCAGGTTGAGGAGAGCCTGGAGAGGTGGAGGTATGCACTGGAGAGAAGAGGAAGGAAAGTCAGTTGGAGCAAGACGGAATACCTATGCGTGAATGAGAGGGAGGACAGTGGAATGGTCAGGATGCAAGGAGTGGAGGTGACGAAGGCATATGAGTTTAAATACTTGGGGTCAACTGTCCAAAGTAATGGGGAGTGCAGAAGAGAAGTGACGAAGAGAGTGCAGGCAGGGTGGAGTGGGTGGAGAAGAGTGTCAGGAGTGATTTGTGACAGAAGGGTACCAGCAAGCGTTAAAGGGAACGTTTACAGGATGGTAGTGAGACCAGCTATGTTATATGGTTTGGAGACAGTGGCACTGATGAAAAGACAGGAGGTGGAGCTGGAGGTGGCAGAGATGAAGATGATAAGATTTTCACTGGGAGTAACGAAGAAGGACAGGATTAGGAACGATTATATTAGAGGGACCGCTCAAGTTGGACGGTTTGGAGACAAAGCAAGAGAGACAAGATTGAGATGGTTTGGACATGTGTGGAGGAGAGATGCTGGGTATATTGGGAGATGGATGCTGAATATGGAGCTGCCAGGGAAGAGGAAAAGAGGAAGGCCAAAGAGGAGGTTTATGGACGTGGTGAGGGAGGACATGCAGGTGGCTGGTGTGACAGAGAAAGACGCAGAAGACAGGAAGAAATGGAAACAGATGATCCGCTGTGGCGACCTCTAACGGGAGCAGCCAAAAGTAGTAGTAGTAGTAGTAGTAGTAGTAGTAGTGTGCTCGTGTTTGTCCATATCGTCTTCAGCTAGATATTTGTGCTAGACTAGTCCTGCTTTGTGCTTCAAGCTTGCTGGAAAGTGCTAGAAAGTCTGTTGTAGTGCAGAAAGAATATTTCTCAGTCACTCACCACAGAGCTACACATGATTACTAAAGAGGCAAGAAGAAGACCTTGGGAGCCCCCTTGCTAAACGCTTACTAAATAAATAAATAACTGACATGACTCGCCACAGCAGATATCAGCAACGTCACTTGACAGGATGTGATGTCAGTCCTGAGAGCTTCTTTTTTTTCTTTCTTGTTTGGATTTTGGCCCCCATTTTCTTCCCAATTGTACTTGACCAATTACCCCACTCTTCTGAGCCAACCCGGTCGCTGCTGCCCCCCCTCTGCCGATCTGGGGAGGGCTGCAGACTACCACATGCTTCCTCCAATACATGTGGAGTCGCCAGCTGCCTCTTTTCACCTGACAGTGAGGAGTTTCACCAGACGGACGTGTGGTAGGATCATGCTATCCCCCCCCCCCACCCCACTCCGAACAGGCGCTCCAACTGACCAGCTAGTGCAGTGACCAGGACACACCCACATCCGGCGTCCCACCTGCAGACACTGCCAGTTGTGTCTGTAGGGACGCCCGACCAAGCCGGAGGTACCACGGGGATTCGAACGGTGATCCTCGTGTTGGTAGGGCAACAGAGTAGACCACTATGCTACTGGGACGCCCAGTCCTGAGAGCTTCTAAAGAGGTGAGAGAGTTTGGCAAACACTCGAGTCTTTAAGCATGAAGAACGGGAGCCTAACACAAGGGCGTAATTTTCACTAAATCCTTTCCCTCATGCTAAAAAGCAAATCAGCGAGTTTACAAGAAACAGACAAATTAAAAAAGTAAGAGAGGCACAGATGAGAAGATCGGTTGATCAAAAATAACAATGCTTGATCATAGCTGTGACCACAGAAATGTTCTCCTCAGGCTAGAGTAGCTGAGCCTGGCCCCGATGAAATATATGGTCGCTCTGAATACCGATAAATATATGTGAAAGTTGAAGTTGTGGGCCTGTGTGTGTGTGTGTGTGTGTGTGTGTGTGTGTGTGTGTGTGTGTGTGTGTGTGTGTGTGTGTGTGTGTGTGTGCGCGTGTGTCAAATTGAGATTTTAGCACACAGTCACCAGATTGGCCATCAGGAAATCGACCCTGACATTGTGTTTTCCTCTCATATTCTGTTTTTCACCAAAGATCTCAAAGTCAAACTATATAGAGTCGGGGTTTGAAATGAATACCATGTGTTTGAATTTGAGGAAAGTGTCTGTGTGAGAGAGATTTAGAATAACAAAATCTGTAATTGCTATTAGACTCGAGGAGCCCCCTTGAAGT
This sequence comes from Lampris incognitus, assembly GCF_029633865.1. Classification (NCBI taxonomy): domain Eukaryota; kingdom Metazoa; phylum Chordata; class Actinopteri; order Lampriformes; family Lampridae; genus Lampris; species Lampris incognitus. The sequence goes on from NC_079222.1 coordinate 48,429,603, forward strand.
AGTCTGCCTGTGTGTCTGTGTGGGAGCCCTAATGAGTTTGAGAGAACCCTTGGCTGGCCTTTGGTGCCTCTCGCAGCCGTAGACACCTCACTGTGCCACCCCTGTCAGGTATTGGGAGGAGGGAGGGACAGGGGCAGTAGCATAGCAGTCCTAGAAAAACACCAGTGGGAAGTCTGTGCCACTCTGGGAGCACTGCGAACAGAATGTGGGTTACGAGAGGTCAGACACTGGAAGTCAAGTCTGGGCCAGAGGAGTAAAACTATTCCATCTGTGTCTGTGTCTACAAACTCTACCCCCAACCTACCCCTTGGTCTCTGCAGGCACACACGAAGACCACACTCTCATTTCTGAAAGACCCCCACTCACTTGCACACACACACACACTCACCCTTTCTTTCTCACCGTTCCTTAATCTCTAACCCTTGCTTGTGGAAAAAAGGCAAGAAAAATAAATTTCGGGAAGGGTTCCGCAGCCTTGCGTCGTGGTGGCAGAGGGTGGTTTTGATAAGCGGGGAGCCCCGAATTCTGGGATTCCAGATCTCATCTCGGGCTGTAACCCAGGATGATATGGCCGGCGGGCTGTCATCGCTGAGACTGCTAGACAAATTATCAGAGGCGGCCCGCTTTCATGGCAGGACTCCTCGGGGTCTGCCAGAGTCTAGCCATGACATTCTAGATGAGCTGTCACAACTCATACCAATTTCAAATGAACAAACAAGAGCAGAGAATGTGGCACACACTGAGGCGAGCCAACACACTAACATACACCCACAGCAGCCAGCCTGCTTCTATACACACTAGACATGGCAGCAAATACACAACACTTATGTGTGCTTGTAAATATCTTTTATTCAGAACTAATGCATAGAGAGGTAGTCCTCATGCAGACAAACAGCAGAAGGGAAGTGACATTTAATTTCACAGTATGCATGGAACTTTTATTTTTCTGTAAAGCAAATTTACTCAGATGGATCAACATGTCTAGCACAGAATGGGTATGTGTGCTGTACATTTTATATACAAGTAGATGCAAGTTGTATCAGTTTAGGAAATAACACATTTCCTGAACACCGTGACACAACCAAGCTATTTATCACATCGATGCCCCGCTTAAAATGAATCTCATCAGAGCCCAAAGATCTTTTAATGTTTTTTTTTTTGTTCTGCCATTTCTATAAATTGGTAGTCAGAAATTATCCTTTAATTTTCCTCGACTTTATTTTTCTCAACTCGCTATACTTTGACTTTATAGAATCGCTAATCATCAGACCTACAGAAACAGGTGTCCTGTCCATCTCTTATGCATAATGACCTTGATGGGATTTCTGCTGTGCTGAGCAGTTGTGCCCACTTGTGATGGATGACAGATGGACAACCGTTTAACCATCTTCAAGTCACGCTTCTGCTTCCAATCCGTGTTTTATTCATGCAGGTTTTCCTTTTTGTAGCAGAAATTGATTTGGGTCAATTATTTTTTGGACTAATACTGATGGTCTTGGAGATCTCATCTCAATTGTTCAGTGTGGGTAAATGAAGAAAATTAGATTGGTTTGCCTATGATGTGATAAACTTGTTAAAGGCAAGTTGGTTTTTTGTTTTCTTTGCTAGATCCTTCTAGAGACTGCGCCCCGTTAGAGAAAGTATGAGCACCTGTATTAAGCATACACTGAATTTTGCAAGTAAAAACACATTATAAATAAAGTCACACCCCCACTTTCTTCTGGTGTTGGAAGATGGCAGCGCGAACTCACGTTTGCAGCGGCTTCAGCCGGTACCGACTATGCAGTGTCTTTGTCCATGTCTACGTCTTACGTTTGTGTCATTTGTGAAGTTTTTATTTTGATCTTGGATTTTTTTTCCCTGTTTAATGGCTGGGAGAGCTAGCGTTGGGTTGGCTGGGAGAGCTTGGTCTGCCACATCCGGTGGACCTAAGGACCACGGCCTTGCCTGGAGCTGCACCTGAAAAGGAAGCACTGAGGGTAGTCTGATGGGACGCAGAAGCAGGGCAGGCTAAGCTAACTGCTAGCCCATGCAGACTGACAATTTTGATAACACTGAGGGCGGTCTGGCGGTGGCCTTGCCTAGCGTTGACTGTGTTTTAGTGTTGTCGTGTGGAGTGCGGGGAAGTGTGTCAAAGGTGTCTGGCTGGGAGAGCTGGTCTTGGATCAGCTGAGGGAGCCTGGTCTGCTGTGTCCGGTGGGCCCAGGGACCACGACCCTGCCTGGAGCTTCACCCAAGAGGAAGCACAAGGGCAGGCGGTGTGCCCTCAACAGCGGGGCAGGCTGAGCTAACTGCTAACCCATGCAGACCAGCAGTTCCGACAGTCATCCTGGCTGGTGTTTGCTCTCTGGACAGTAATTTTTTTTTAACTGTGTTGCACTGAATGGACTGTGTTGTTAAATGTTGGTGTGTTGTTGTATTTTTTGCTTTGTTCTCTCTGTTTGTGTATGTTTTTGGTGGTGTCGTTTTTGGAAGTTTTGGCTGTGTGTTTTTATCTTTTGTGTCGCACTGCTGTGGGCTGGGTGAATTGAAATTTAATTTCTTTTATGTACGCAAGTACATGAAAGAAAAGACAATAAATTATTCCTGATTCCTGATGATTCTTTTTTTATACTTTATTTTATAAATAGGAATAGAAATGCAAAAAAGCAAAAACAAACGGTTGGTCACCTGTGCATACATACAGACATACTGATGGAAACACATTTCAGTTCATACAGTAATGGATCAGTAATTGCCTCACAAGATCACAACCACAATCCATTTTTCACAGTATTACAAGAATTTATCAACCCATAGATGTGGCGAAAAATCATTCTCTCCATACTTTGAATATTAGTCACAGTATCTATTCAGTCAATCTGTAACCATTTTCGTGTTACAGCTTTCTTGCTAGCTGCTAATTATATCTTGAATAGATATTTGTCTTGGGCCAATAAATGAGCTGCAATATTGCCCAAATAGATTGTAGAGAAAGAACAGTCAATTCCATCACCAAAAATATTCTGTATTGCCCATATTACCTCCTGTGAGTATGGCCAAATGGCTGGACAGCTCCAAAATATATAGAAATGATCTGCCAGCTGTTCTCCACATTTCCTCCAGCATAAACCCCTTTCCATCTCACCTGTCTGTACACATAACTTGGGGGTTATAAAATATCTAATCAAATTCTGCCAGCAGAATTCTCTCCAAAGACCCGAACTGGTGGAAATAGACTGCACTTGAAAGAACAGTTGCATCTCAGGTACATGCTCACTTGACTGACAACAGTCTGTTAGAACAATTTCAGTCTGGTTTAAGCTCTTTCAAAGTAAAGAGACAGCCTTGTTGTTAATAGCAGCTGACTCTGGGCTCTTAACCATACTTGTTCTTCTTGATCTAAGTGCTGCCTTTGATACAATCTCACATAACATCCTCCTAGAGAGATTAGCTTCCTTTGGAATCACTGGCACCTCTCTTGCCTGGTTTAGAGTTTAGATCATATCTCTCTGACCACACTCAGTTTGTCCAACTTGAAAATTTGAGATCACAGTCCTTTCCTGTTACTACCAATGTTTCCCGGGGCTCTGTATTGGGCCCCCTCGTATTTATTGTTTATTCTTTACCTTTTACCCTTTGGCCACATTTTCGGGAAATTTGGCATTCAATTTCACAACTATGTGGATGACACCCAGCTCCACCAAGCCTACTGCCACTCTTCTGCCCACTTCCCTTTCCGACTGCTTACTAGAAATTAAATCCTGGTTTTCATACCACTTCCTCAAACTTAATAGTGATAGGGCAACTGGGTGACATAGCGGTCTATTCTGTGGCCTACCAACATGGGGATCGCTGGTTTGAATCCCCATGTTACCTCCGGCTTGGTTGGGCGTCCCTACAGACACAACTGGCCGTGTCTGCAGGTGGGAAGCCCGATGTGGGTATGTGTCCTGGTCGCTGCACTAGCATCTCCTCTGGTCGGTGGGGGCGCCTGTTCGAGGGAGAGGGAGAATTGGGGGGAATAGCATGTTCCTCCCACACGCTACATCCCCCTGGCTAAACTTCTCACTGTCAGGTGAAAAGAAGTGGCTGGCGACTCCACATGTAGCGGAGGAGGCATGTGGGTAGTCTGCAGCCCTCCCCAGATCGGCAGAGGGGGTGGAGCAGTGACCGGAACGGCTCGGAAGAGTGGGGTAGTTGGCCAAGTACAACAGGGGAGAAAAATGGGGAAAATCCAAAAAAGAAAAAAAAACTTAATAGTGATAAAACTGAGCTTCTCCTAGTAGGTACTAAATCTACTTTGGCTAAACCTTTGTTTATCTCTGACTACTGACAATTCTACAGTTCCTCCTTCCCCTCAGGTTAAGTGTAGGTGTCATCTTGGACAGCACATTATCTTTTGAAGCACACACAAACAATGCTACTCAGTGTGCATAGTTCCACCTACGCGATATTAATCATCTTCACCAGTCGTGTGCACCTAACAGCACCGCCATTCTCATTCTCACCCTGGTCACATCACATATTGACTACTGCAGTTCTATCTTCTTTGGTCTTCCCCTCAAGTGTCTTCATAAAAACTTCAATTGGTCCAAAATTCAGCTGCCCGTATCATTACCATAACTCCTTCCATAGATCATATCACTCCTGTTCTTCAGCAACCCCATTCGCTCCCTGTTAAATACCGTATTGACTTCAAGATACTGCTCCTCACCTTTAAGGCCCTTAATAACCTAGCTCCATTGCATCTTTCCAAAGTCCTTCATATTCACACACCCTCCCATACTCTCAGATCCTCTTCTGCCATCCAACTCACTACACCATCTGCCCACTTGACTACCATGTGGTCTAGAGCCTTCAGTCGTTCTGCCCCCTGCCTCGGGAACTCTCTCCCACAAGACATTCACAATATTGACTCCACCTTTAAACCCCATCTCAAAACACACTTTTTCATACTGGCATATTCAGTCTGATCCAGACTTTAATGGTTACATCTACGTTGTGTTTTGTGCAGATGAGGATTTTATACCCATCTGTTGTATTAACTTATTATTGTATACCCCTGCTTTGTTTGATTCTGTGCTGTTTGATACAGTGCTGCTTGTTTTTAACTGTGCATCTGATTTCTAGACTTCAATCTAAATTCCAATCGTTTCAGGCTCTTGTTCTGGGCCCATTTCCCTGAGCCATGAATAGACTCGACTCAATCCAGATTGTGATAAGCTATCGACCTCCTGGCTCTTACTCACAATTTCTTGAAGAATTTGTGGAATTTGTCTCAGGACTTGTTACTCATTCTGATGAGATTCGAATTCTTGGTAATTTCAATATTCATCTGAATAAGGCTGCTGATCCTCTAAGTAAAGCCTTTCTGGTGCTTGCTGATACGTTTAGGTTTGTTCAGTTTGTTCAAGAGTCAACTCATTGAACAGGTGAAAGTGGTGGTGGTTGGTGGTGGTGGTTGAGCCTTTTTCTCTCTTTCCTTGCGGCGCTGTTGCTTTTTCTCTGCGGCACAGTGGAGTTCCATTTCACGACATGCAGCTCCTTCCTGCATGGATTTCTTACAGGAGCGCCTTTCCAGTGCAATGTGTTGCTTGATGTGATGTTGAATTTCTTCAGACTGGTGTTGCTATTGTCCTTTGAAACGTTTCTTTTGCCCACCGGGAGCTCGCTGACCTTTTTTCAGCTGGGAGTACAGGATCTGTTTGGGGAGATGTGTGTTGGATATGCGGATGGCATGGCCTGTCCATGGCAGTTGGTGCTCCATTATTGTGGTGGTGATGCAAGTCACGTTAGCTTCTTCCAGGACACTGGTGTTGGTGCGTCTGTCCTTCCAGCTGAGCCTCAGGATCTTTCCTAAGGATCTTGGTGATATTTTTCCAGGGCTCTCAGGTGCCTGCTGTATAGGTGGCCCATGACTCTGCTCCATGTAGCAGGGTAGGGAGAACAACAGCTCTGTAGACCAGGAGTTTTGTTTGGGCCTTCGGTCTCGGTATCAAAAACTTTTCTTGAGTCTGGCATAAGCGCCACTGGCACAACTCAGGTGATGGGTGACCTCAGAGTTGATGTCAGCTTTTGAGGAGAGAAGGCTGCAGAGGTAGGGGGAGTGATCAATGTTTTTTAATAATTTTGTTGTCCACTTTTATGGTGAGCTGGGTAGATGGCTGATTGGATGGAGTTTGATATAAGGCCTCGGTGTTCTTGATGTTTAATGCTAACCCAGGCTCTGTATGCCTTGACAAAGGGGTTCAGAATGTCCTGGAAGTCTTCTGCGGTGTGTGCTGCAGTGACATTGTCATCTGCATACTGAAGCTCAAAGATGATGGTGTTTCAGACATTGCTCTTGGCCTTGAACCTCTTAAGGTTGAAGAGCCTGCCATCAGTTCTGTATAGGATTGGGATCCCCGAGCAGCTGTTCGCCAATGAGGTGGAGTATGGTAGCAATAAAAATGGCAAACAGGGTGGATGCGATGATGCATCCCTGTTTGACCCCTGTTTCCACAGTGAAGAGCTCTGACTCAGAGCAGCTGTTGCTGCGCACTGTGGTTGACATGCCGGCATGTAGAAGCCTCAATACTCTGATGTATTTTTCAAGGCAGCCATATCTTGATAGTATGCTCCATGGAGTCTGGCAGTCTGCTGAGTCAAAGGCCTTTGTCAGGTGTATCAAAACCATGTACAAAGGCTGCCTTTTTTCATGGTATTTTTCCTGGAGTTGGCGTGCTGTAAATATTATGTCTGCTGTACCTCTGGATGGGTGGAAGCCACACTGACATTCTGGGAATAATTCCTCTACCAGTGATAGCAGTCAGTTTGTGAGGATGCAAGCGAGGACTTTGCCTGTTGTTGACAGGAGTGAGATGCCCCTGTAGTTTCCACATCCCACCTTGTCCCCTTTCTTGAATATGGCCACTATTAGAGCATCCCTGAGCTCTGACGGAAGTTTTTCGTTTTCCCAGACCTTGAGGATATGGACGTTTTTGTGGTACAGGAGCTCTGGTCCACCTTCCTTTAAGATCTCAGCTGGGATCCCATCTGGCTTTGTTGTTCTTAAGGCTCCTGGTGGCATCTTGAACCTTTCTCATGATGGGAGGTTCCCCAATGTCTTCTCTGATGGGATTGTGGGGAATGTGGCTGGCAGTGTCTGGTTCAATTGTGCTGTTGTGGTTGAGGAGTTCCTTGAAGTGCTACTTCCATTGGGCATTAATGAACTCATTGTCCATCAGCAGTTCCTGTCCATCCTTTGAGTGCAGGAGGTTTAAGCTGTGGTTGCTTGGACAGCCTTAGTAGTACTGAAAAAGCCTCTGGTGTCACCCGAGTCTGCCAGGAGCTGGATTTCCAGATCTTTTTCTGTCTACCAAGAGTTCTTAAGCTCCCTCACCCATCTCGGGATGTCCACCTTGGCTCTTGAGTGAGCCACTCTTTTAGCCTTGCAAGTTACATCATTTTGCCAAGCAAGAGAGGCTTTCCTTTTCTTGGAGATAAACTGTTCTATCTCGGTATCATTCTCATCAAACCAGTCTTGGTGTTTTCTGGACCTGTACCCAAGGGTGGTTTTGCAGGTATTGAGGATGGTGGATTTGAGCAGGCTCCAGTGCTTCTTGATGTCATCAGGATATTCCTGTTGGAGGGTTTCCCCAGGAGAGGCCTGATGTCGCTGCTGGGTGGCATTTTCATTCAGGCTTTCAAAGTTCAGTCTTAGCCGGATGTGCTTCTTTTGAACCCTCCTCTTCCTCTTCAGTTTGATGGACATTGTGGAGTGGATGAGACGATGATCTATCCAGCAGTCATCTGCACCGATCATGGCCCTCGTGATGTTCACGTCATGGCGGTCCCTAGTTTGTACAATGACATAGTTAAGGAGATGCCACTGTTTGGAGTGGGGGGTGTCTCCAAGATGCCTTAAATTTGTTTTACTGACAAAACAGAGTGTTAGTGATGGTGAGGTTGTACTGAACACATTTTCTAAGAAGCAGAACCCCATTGGAGTTGATGTTCCCAATGCCTTTCTTTCCTATAGTGCCATTCCAGAGGTGTTGACCCCGGCCAACCCTGGCGTTGAAGTCTCCTGGGAGCATAATTAAGTTTCTTTTATTAATCCCCTTGAGGAAACTCAGTTACTGCAAATTAACCAATCCTAGCTGTGATCTGTGTAGCTAGGCGCAGTGGGCTGCCATCTCCATGCTGCACCCGGGGACCAACTCCAGTTCTTTTCCCATTGCCTTGGTCAGGGGCACAGACATTGGGACGAGACACTGTCGCATTGACAGTGTCTCGTCTAAGCAGGCGTAGAAAGTCTCTTCTACTTCCTCTTCAGAGTCTAAACTAGGGGCATAGGCACTAAATACTGTTGCCATCTGGTTGTTGGCAAGCACCAGACGATGCTCATGAGATGCTCACTGATCCCCACAGGAAGTTCAGACAGGTGGCTGAGGATCTGGTCCCTGATGCCAAATCCAACGCCATGGATCCTGGGCTCATCATAGCATAGCTCCAGACAGCATTGTTCTCAGGTTCTCAGGACGATGCAAGCTTCTGCACCACGACAAGGTGACAATCCACGTTGAAGAAATGTATATCTTCACAATAAGTCACTGATAGTCCCTGTTATTACAGCTTTTGAGACTATCTCTCTTGATACTTTGACTAAGCTCATGTCAGCTTCTAAACCAGGGGTGGACAGTCTTATCCAGACAGGTTCAATGTGGGTGCAGGTTTTTGTTCCAACCAAGCAGTTACACACCTGATCCCACTAATCAACCAGTAGAGTCTTTGCTGGGGAACTTGATTAGGAGACACAGGTGTGTAACTGCTTTGTTGGAACAGAGACCTGCACCCACACTGGCCCTTTCTGGATAAGATTGCCCACCCCTGTTCTACACCAACTACTTGCCTACTTGAGTCTTTACCAGCAAAACTTTTTAAAAACCTCTGGCCTTTCCTGGGACCTACAATGCTAGACATTAATTTATCAGTTACTACTGGCACTGTCCCCGGCAGTTTTAAGACAGCTGGAGTTAAACCTCTACTGGAAAAAAAACACACCTCAATCCAGGGTCTCTTAGTAACTATTGACCAGTCTCTGATCTTCCATTCTTTTCTAAAGTACTAGAGTGCAATGTGTATCAATAACTTCCTACACATGTAGAAGAAAACTATCTATATGAACCTTTTCAGTCGGCCTTCAGGGCCTGTAACACCCCTGAAACTGCTCTGACCAGAGTGGTAGATGATCTTCTACTAGCTATAGACTCTGATTGCTCTTACATAGCTAAAATTTGGTCTTTCCTGTCCATGGCTGCTGATGCAGAGACTCTAATACATAAAGTTGATTCATCCAGACTTGATTACTGTAATGTTCTGTTTTCAGGTCTGCCACATGCTAGTACTAAAAATCCTCAGATGGTTCAAAATGCTGTAGCTAGAATCCTAACCAAAACTAGAAAATTTGACCTTAATACACCAATTCTTGCCTCCCTTCATTGGCTTCTTATCCGTTTTAGATCAGACATCAAGGTGCTTCTGCTAACTTATAACATCCTAAATGGAATGGAGGAGTTGGATGCACCTTCCCAAAAAGAAACTCTTACTGTGGTGCTAAACCCAAAAAACATATACTTCAAAAACCACATCCAAGGATGTAGGGTAGCACTCAACAATTTGAAAAAGGACAGGGACAATGCCTCATTTTCACCTATGTATTTTGGCCAGCAAAACATGCTAATGTTTTGGCCTACTGCTGCAGGCCTTCATCAGAGCATAGCAGTAGGCTGAAACGTTTTTCTGGCCAAAATAGATTGGTGAAAATGAGGCATTGTCCCCGTCCTTTTTCAAATGAGTGAGTGCTACCCTACATTCTTGGATGTGGTTTTTGAAACATCCTAAATGGGCTTGCCCCATCATACCTGTCTGATCTCCTTAAACCGTACATTCCTTCTCGAGCTCTCCGCTCTCAAAATACAGGGCTCCTGTATGTACCCAGAGTTAAAAAGAAGTCAGCTGGTGGCAGGGCCCTTTCCTACTGGAATTTTCCTGTGTACGACAATTCCTGACCTCTTCAATGAGAGGTGTTTCAATTTACGGTTTAAGTCTGCAGTAGTAGTGGTGGCAGAGATAGTTTCATTTGGGCCGGTCCGAGGGAAAAGGATGTTTTCAGTGTCTGCGTCGGAAAATGTGCATGTCTGAGCACAGTTGTCTGCAAGGCCATGTTGAACCATCAGAAAAGATTGGTGGCAATAGAATACCTGATAAACCTGATAAACAGTTCAAATGGATGACAAGATGGGTGTCGCACCTATAAATCAAATCAAATCAAATGTCTTTACTTCGAACATGCGAAATAAAAGAAAAAATGACCAAGCATATATAAAACAAAAAACAACAACAACAAATGATAAAAAAATAAAACCAAAATAATTCTACAAAAAGGATTCTCAATATAGAATCCAACAATATGTTCGAATAGGAGCAGGAGGAAGTTACTACTTACAATTTCCTGCCCCCTCTGTTATACTCAATTAATAAAACCTAAATAATGAACTTAGTTTTTCACACATCACTATAACTCACGGCCTGGCGGGTGCGTAGGTTCCAGCGTGTAATCTGTGGATAATAATTAATTTTGAAAATGTACTGATCAGGTCTTCAGGAAGGGCACTTCTAGATTTTTCAGTAGCTCAGCTTAAAACAGCGCGACTACGATTTGTATAAAATATTATTTCACACTATTTTCTTTCTGTCATATTTAGGATGAGCCATGTTCTACAGTTTGATGAGCAAACCAGAAAAGTCAAGGACGCCACCATGCAGGACGAGGACACTTTTGAGATCTATGATCCACGAAACCCTGTTAATAAACGGAGGAGAGAGGAGAGCAAGAAAATCCTGAAGGAGAAGAAAGCCAGGAGGTGAAGCTGCAAGGTCAAAGGTGATGTCATGCCTTGTCTCGTGACTTGAGAACTAGTCTCCTGCCTCCCCGCTTTCACCGTTTCAAACGAGTCATTCTGGGGGCGCCCCGGTGACTCACCTGATAGAGCACAAACCACACGAGGCTGAGTCCTTACCACAGCGGCCTGGGTTCGAATCTGGCCCGGGCCCTTTGCTGGATGTCATCCCCTCTCTCTCCCCTGCCTTTCCTGTCTCTCTTTCAACTATAGCTATGGAATAAAGGCGGAAAATGCCAAAAAAATAATCTTAAAAAAAAAAGTCATCCTGCTGTTGTTGAATAGTCTTTTGTCTGATTCAAGGATGCTGATTCCAGTCTGCAGCATCCCTGAAGGCTGTGATACTGACGTTTCTACCCTTGTGTCATTTGCACCTATGCCGTATATTCAGTGGGTTGTCATTACGGGCCAAGATTAAGCGGTTCTAATTCTGAAAATGGTTTTGATTGGTTGTGCTGTTTTGCATAATTACAAAGTGACCTTTTTGTTAAATGTTTGAAAACCCTTTTGTTATGAAGCATATTTCTCGCATGCATTCATTATCTTGTGAAATAAATGACATTTATAAAGCTTTAATATCTTCAGTCTGATTTACTAAATTATTGAATTATTCTACACACAGTAAATGAATAGGGAAAACACATCTGTGAATATTGTTTAACAACTCTACTACTACTACTACTACTACTACTACTACTACTTTTGGCTGCTCCCGTTAGGGGGCGCCACAGCGGATCATCCGTTTCCATCTCTTCCTGTCCTCTGCATCTTCCTCTCACACCAGCCACCTGCATGTCCTCCCTCACCACCTCCATAAACCTCCTCTTTGGCCTTCCTCTTCTCCTCTTCCCTGGCAGCTCCATATTCAGCATCCTTCTCCCAATATACTCAGCATCTCTCCTCCACACATGTCCAAACCATCTCAATCTTGCCTCTCTTGCTTTGTCTCCAAACCGTCCAACCTGATCGGTCCCTCCAATATACTCGTTCCTAATCCTGTCCTCCTTCGTCACTCCCAATGAAAATCTTATCATCTTCAACTCTGGACATGCCTTCCCCCTCTCCTTCTCCTTCGCCCAACAGTAGCATAGTTTCCACCGGCACCCTGCTGGCTGGCAGTATCGGTGGCGGTTGTTGGTAACCCGGGCCTCGACCGATCCGGTATGGAAATCTGACTTATGAGCCGCATCTTTGACTTGGCAAAGATTTTACGCTGGATGCCTTTCCTGACACAACCCTCCCTATTTATCCAGGCTTGGGACCGGCACTGAGAATACACTGGGTAGTGCATCCTCAGTGGCTGGGTTCATATTGTTTAACAAATGCCCCCCCCCCAATGAGTGCTTTTTTTTGCCCCATTTTTTCTCCCCAGTTGTATCTGACCAATTACCCCACTCTTCCGAGCCGTGCTGGTCTCTGCTCCACCCCCTCTGCCGATCCGGGGAGGGCTGCAGACTACCACATGCCTCCTCCCATACATGTGGAGTCGCCAGCAGCTTCTTTTCACCTGACAGTGAGGAGTTTCACCAGGGGGACGTAGCGCGTGGCAGGATCACGCTATCCCCCCCCCCCCCGAACTGGTGCCCTGACCGAACAGAGGAGGCGCTAGTGCGGCGACCAGGACACATACCCACATCTGGCTTCCCACCCACAGACATTGCCAATTGTGTCTGTAGGGGACGCCCGACCAAGCCGGAGGTAACACGGGGATTCGATCTGGCGACCCCCCGTATCGGTAGGCAACGGAATAGGCCGCCACGCCACCCGGACGCCCACGAGTGCTCTTACTGATGAGCAGCAGTAAATGAATGAGAATGATGACAGTAAATAGTGTCGTGGCAGTAGCACTACAGACACAGCCTCGTCACCCTACTTTCTTCATCTTCTTCGTTCGGCCTGTTCCCCGTTTCTCAGGTGTCGCCACAGCGGATTTGATAGTCTCCGTCGGTACCCTGTGAGGGCACAGCACCGATGGCGGTCGTCGTTGACCCAGGCCTTGACCCGTCCGGTATGGCCTTGTCAATCCGCATAATGATTTGGCAAAAATGTTACGTCGGTCGGATGCCCCCCCTGACACAACCACTAACCCTGTGGACGGGGCCACAGGTAAAGCCCTGGAGGCCGTCCCAGTAGTCATGGACTTGTTCCCCATGCTTGTCGCCATAGGCAATATGCATATGCCACTTTCATGCTAGTCATCCTACTTTAACAGTCCCAATTACCCATGTCCCTCGCTGTCTCAGCTAGTGTTATTTGAATAAGGTAACGGTGGATATGAGCTAGTCTCGAGCCATCGCTCCATCAGAGCAGTTTTACCAGACTGACGCTGGGTCCACGTAGTGAATATGTGCTGAGATAAAAACCAGTAATGCCTTTTATCTACATTATCTGTCATACCGTCCAGTTCAGGGCAGCATTAGAGGAGTCTGGGCTTATAAAAAAGGTAGAGTTTAAAACAAGGCCTGTACCTTACTGTAGTGGTCTTGGGTAAATGATCTACCACTACCATGTGTGTGACCAGGAGCTGTATTTGGCCAGCATACCATTTTTTACTGCTCTTCTGGGATCATGCTTAAATTTTCATATGGAACAGGAAGGAGAGTTAATGTTACACTATGAGCCCGACTCGGTCCAGGCTCCTGCAAATCTAAAGCAGGTGATACAGTAATCTAACTGCCTATATGCCCCTCTGGATCGAGGTTGTGTTCAAATGTGTCACCACTGTGCAATATTTTGTAAAATACAAATTTGCAGATGATCTTAAAATATCCAGCGATGCCCGAGACAGTTGTTCAGACAATTAATGAAAGAGCGTGGCTTTAGCTAGGGCATCGTTCTTCATCTTGAAATTAATGTAAAGGGGGGGGGCGTAGGGAGAGGGGGGGACAAGACAATATCACTACACTCCAGCACCACCAAAAAAGGATTAACATTCCCCAGCTACCCTCTGCCCAACTCAAAGCAGGAAATACCACTCCTTTATGACTGGCCATGTGACTGCCAGGGATGAGATGGAAGGGTAATAACATTATCATGGTATTCTATGACCACTGTCTCTCTTTGCCCTTGTGGATGAAGGGCTAAGTATAGCCCTCTAATCCTTCCCATCTCCCAGAAAACAACCTTCTCAGACTTATTTTGTTTTAAATTAATTAATTAATTAATTAAATTAACACAGGATTTACATTTCCTGATTTTTTTTTGCAATTTTTTTTTTTTTTGCAATTTTATCATTTCCTCGGCTCTTTATCTCTCCACAGTTTTGGTAGATGACACTGAACTTCTGTTTCACATACAGATGATTTATATTTCATACCCTATATTCGTCAATAGCTTAATCTTCCAACTGTCCAATGAATGTACCCGGTAAAATCCTGAGTGTTAATTTAACTTCCTGAGTGTTACACTGTGTATTTGATTTCTATGATATACTTATATATTGTATGTGCATGGTATAAAAGTATACCATATCCATATGGCAATTTTACTACCTCAGTGTGGGTCATATGTTGGGTAGGTGTATCAGCAGCAGGTACTGATGTCAGAGAGCATGCAGTAGACCGGGCCATGTGCCTGACCCCTCAGCTGTGGCCATAGAACAGAATAGAATAGAACAGAATACTCTTTATTAGTCATTTTGTACATACATACAAATGAAATTGACTGTCTGCATTTAACCCCTCCTAGCTGTGAACCTAGGAGCAGTGCGCAGCCGCTGTGCAGTACCTGGGGACCATCTCATCTCATCATCAGCCGCTTCTCCGGGGTCGGGTCGTGGTGGCAGCAACCTAAGTAGGGCACTCCAGATGTCCCTCTCCCCAGCAACGCCCTCCAGCTCCTCCTGGGGGGGATTCCAAGGCGTTCTCAGGCCAGATTAGACATGTAGTCCCTCCAGCGAGTTCTGGGTCCACCCCGGGGTCTCCTCCCAGTTGGATGTGCCTGGAAAACCTCCAAAGGAAGGCGCCCAGGAGGCATCCTAATCAGATGCCCGAACCACCTCAACTGGCGGAGCAGCGGCTCTACTCCGAGCTCCCTCCGGACGTCCAAGCTCCTCGCCCTATCTCTAAGGCTGAGCCCAGACACCCTACGGAGGGTGTCTGGGGTTGTAACTGGATAACTGGATACAGTTATCATTCATTATGGGGAGTTGCTCCCTTGGCCAACTCCAGTTGGCCTGGGGAGCAACTCCAGTTATTTATTCCTATTGCCTTGCTCAGGGGCACAGACAGGAGTATGTATGAATCCTAACATGCATGTCTCTTTTGATGAGCGCATGAGGGACGAACATGAGTCCTTCTGTCCTGTAACCTTGGTGAGAATGTGGAAGGTCACTGAGGTAGCTTTTGTTCATTACTGGCATATTAGTGAGTTCTCAAGACTAGTACATCAAAAAGAACATACTTAGGCCGCTCTGGTGGCCCAGCGGAATAAACCGCCGTTCTTACGATCCGCTCGCCACGTGGCTGGGAGGTTCGTATCCCAGACTCGCCGTAACCGGTCCCGGCCAGAGCGTCCACGGGGTCAGGCCTTCATTAGGCCACCCTTACCCGAGGGATACCGGGTGTAGATCGGTGTAGTGTTCGGGGACTCGTCGTTCTCCAGCGACCCCTCTGGCCCACCCGGGCGCCTGCAGCCAAGCAACTGAAAGCATTCTCCCTACGCCTCCTTCGCGGCCTGAAGGTGATGGAATCCATGCGAGGAGGCTTCAGTGTGGAAAATGGCGAGGGCAGCCGACACGAGTTTGAAGGAAGCTGGTGTTACGCCTATCTCCTTCCTGTGGAAACGTGAGCCAGCGGAGTTATTCGACAAGAGTTCCGGCCATATGCCAGTGGGTTAATCGGGTGGGATAAGGGGAAAAACTAGAAATACATTTAAAAATTAAAAAAAGAACATACTTGCAACAAAACACAGCACAGTTTAATTGGTAATTGTTGGTCAACTGTTGAAGCCTGAGCACAAAGCATAGTATCAATTTGTCTTTCAGGAGGGTGTCATCAAGGCCTACAGGATGCATCTTTCTGTCTTCTTATTCTAATGATCAACCATTAAAAAAAAGAGGGATTAGAGCCACAAGATTAACTCAGTCAGGGAGAAAGACACTCGTGCCCTTTAATAGAGTTAACCGGAAAAATGTCCATGTCAGAGATCATATTCCATATCTACTGTTTTTCTCCTGTACCTCACCCCCTTCCAGCCCTTTCCCCCTCTGTGTAGTGTTCAACAAAATATGGTTCTTGGATTACAGCAAAGCAATGTGAGCATGCCCCCTTATTAAGACACCACAAGAAGATATTATATTAGGGAACAGTCTTGAACAATGCTGTCAGGCTCGGCTGCTGATCTCGTGCTGCTGGTTCTGAGTCAGTACAGATAACAGGCTACTTGGCCACACCTGGATAGAGAT
The DNA here is from genome assembly GCF_029633865.1 of Lampris incognitus. NCBI lineage: Eukaryota > Metazoa > Chordata > Actinopteri > Lampriformes > Lampridae > Lampris > Lampris incognitus. The sequence continues at coordinate 48,445,932 of NC_079222.1, forward strand.
GTGAAGATGTGAGGTGATAGAGATGTGAGATGATAGAGACGTGAGATGATAGAGATGTGAGATGATAGAGATGGAAGCCCAGAGAGATGTGAAGATGTGAGATGATAGAGATGAGAAGATGTGAGATGATAGAGATGTGAGATGATAGAGATGTGAAGATGTGAGATGATAGCGATGTGAGACGTGAGATGATAGAGATGATAGAGATGAGAAGATGTGAGATGATAGAGATGTGAGATGATAGAGATGAGAAGATGTGAGATGATAGAGATGTGAGATGATAGAGATGAGAAGATGTGAGATGATAGAGATGTGAGATGATAGAGATGAGAAGATGTGAGATGATAGAGATGAGAAGATGTGAGATGATAGAGATGTGAGATGATAGAGATGGAAGCCCAGAGAGATGCTGGCTAGTACTGGACAATGGTGGATGTGTCACATGGTAATATGATATTTTTGAGTTGGGGTATCAAACATGAAACTCTTCATTCCCTGTATGAACTCGTGCTAAATGTTTGCTCCGAGCGCCATCAGCACATGAAACTCCTAGTATCAGAGGAATTGGACGAGACTGATCAGGAATGAATACTATTTCCCAGAAATTGTAGGCACAGAAATAAGCTAGTCAAAACAATAAATTAAGCCCAATTTTACAACCAGGACCAAACTCAAAAAAGCAAACCTCAGAAATATTTTACCTCAGACTGAATGAACATTTTGCATTGAATTACATACAAGATGGTCGTTATCTAACCTCCTTGTTGGACTTTGTAGAAATATTTCCATTTAAGGTCTGGATGAATTTATTCCATATTTTTAGAGATGACAGTAAAATGGTTGGTATTGTAAGTAAGTATAATGTTGAATTCTAATGTGGGTCCACAAATAAAAGACCTGTTTAGGTCATATTGTGGTTTGGCTCTGTGACTCTAACATTAAAACTTGTGCAAGCCAAATACAGTTACTGCTACTGACAGTCATATTAAAAGGAATGTTTTGTTTACGTTTTAATGTAACCTTAGATGAACCAACTGTATTATTGCAAGGTTGTATTTGATCTTTAAACTAGAAGTAAATCCATGGTAATAATACAGATAAGGAAGGTAATTGGGACGTTACCCATTCATGCTAATGGTTGAAAATAAAGGGCACACCCCACAAAGATCCATCTGTAAAAGTCCGTTTTTTCAGCAAACATTTCTCTTTATCAGTGTTTTCATGAATTTGAAACTCTTTTAACAACCCCAGAGAAATTCCCCTGTCTCTTGTGTAAATACTCTGACGTCACATAGTGAGTGGAAGTAATGGGATCGCAGGCCATTACCTCAACCTGTTTTTTACATCATCCTGCCACCCAGCCACCAGAGATGCAAGGGCCAGTGCATTCTTAGTGCCGGTCCCGAGCCCGGGTAAATGGGGAGGGTTGCGTCAGGATAGCATAAAACCTTTGCTTCATCAAATATGTGGTTCATAAATCAGATTTTCATACCGGATCGGTCAAGGCCCGGGTTACCAACGACCGCCACCGGTACTGTTGGCCAGCAGGGTGCTGGTGGAAACTATGCTACTGTTGGGTGAAAGAGAAGGAGAGGGGGAAGGCATGTCCAGAGGCAGCAGGAGAGGAGGAAGGGTAGGAGTGTGGAGGTGAGAGTCAGAACTTTGAATGTTGGCACTGTGACTGGTAAAGGGGGAGAGCTGGCTGACATGGTGGAGAGAAGAAAGGGAGGCATACTGTGTGTGCAAGAGACCAGGTGGAAGGGGAGTAAGGCCAGGAGCATCGGAAATGGGTTCAAACTCTTCTGCCATGGTGTGGATGGCAGGAGAAATATGACAGGGGTAATTGTGAAGGAAGAGTATGTCAAGAGTGTGTTTGGGGTGAAGAGAGTGTCAGACAGCTGGAAATCGATATGTGTGAAATGCAAGAAAAATAATTCTGGAGTGAGTTGGATGACGTGGTGGAGAGGGTACCCAAGGAGGAGAGAGTGGTGATTGGACATGGGCATGTTGGAGAAGGGAACAGAGGTGATGAGGAGGTGATGGGTAGGTATGGTGCCAGGGAGAGAAATGAGGAAGGACAGATGGTAGTGGATTTTGCAAAAAGGATGGAAGTGGCTGTGGTGAATACATATTTCAAGAAGAGGGAGGAACACAGGGTGACGTACAAGAGTGTGAAGGTGCACACAGGTGGACTACATCTTATGCAGGAGGTGCAATCTGAAAGAGACTGGCAACTGCAAGGTGGTGACAGGGGAGAACGTAGCTAGGCAGCATCGGATGGTGGTCTGTAGGATGACTTTGGAGACCAAGAAGAGGAAGTGAGTGAAGGCACAGCCAAAGATTAAATGGTGGAAGTTGAAGAAGGAAGACTGTTGTGTGGAGTTCAGGCAGGAGGTAAGACAGGCACTGGGTGGTAGTGAAGAGTTGCCGGATGGCTGGACAACCACTGCAGAAATAGTGAGGGAGACAGCTAGGAAGGTACTTGGTGTGTCGTCAGGACAGAGGAAGGAAGACAAGGAGACTTGGTGGTGGAATGAGGAAGTACAGCAAATTATACAGAGGAAGAGGTTGGCAAAGAAGAAGGGGGATAGTCAGAGAGATGAAGAAAGTAGACAGGAGTACAAGGAGACGCAGCGTAAAGCAAAGAGAGAGGTGGCAAAGGCAAAGGTGTATGGTGAGTTGTATGAGAGGTTAGACACTAAGGAAGGAGAAAAGGACTTGTACCGATCGGCTAGACAGGGACCAAGCTGGGAAGGATGTACAACAAGTCAGGGTGATCAAGGATAGAGATGGAAATGTGCTGACAAGCGAGGAGAGTGTGCTGAGAAGGTGGAAGGAGTACTTTGAGGGGCTGATGAATGAAGAAAATGAGAGAGAGAGAAGGTTGGATGATGTAGGGATAGTGAATCAGGGAGTTCAGTGGATTAACAAGGAGGAAGTGAGGGCAGCTATGAAGAGGATGAAGAATGGAAAGGCAGTTGGTCCTGATGACATACCTTTGTTAAAATAGATTGTTTAACACAATCCTGGAAAGTGAGAGGATGCCTGAGGAGTGGAGAAGAAGCATACTGGTACCGATTTTCAAGAACAAGGGCGATGTGCAGAACTGTAGCAACTACAGAGGTATAAAGTTGATCAGCCACAGCATGAAGATTTGGGAAAGAGTAATAGAAGCTAGGTTAAGAGGAGAGGTGATGATCAGCAGCAGCAGTATGGTTTCATGCCATGAAAGAGCACCACAGATGTGATGTTGCTTTGAGAATGTTGATGGAGAAGTATAGAGAAGGTCAGAAGGAGTTACATTGTGTCTTTGTAGATTTAGAGAAAGCTTATGACAGGGTGCCGAGAGAGGAGGTGTGGTATTGTATGAAGGCATCGGGGGGCGGTAGAGAAGTATGTAGGAGTGGTGCAGGATATGTATGAGGGCAGTGTATCAGTGGTGAGGTGTGCAACAGGAATGACGGATGGGTTCAAGGTGGACGTGGGATTACATCAAGGATCGGCTCTGAATCTTACCTCCGGCTTGGTCGGGCGTCCCCTACAGACACAAGTGGCCGTGTGTGCGGGTGAAAAGCCGGATGTGGGTATGTGTCCTGGTCGCTGCACTAGCGCCTCCTCTGGTCGGTCGGGGCTCCTGTTTGTGGGGGAGGGGAAACTGGGGGGGGGGGGGTAGCGTGATCCTCCCACGCGCTACGTTCCCCCTGGCGAAACTCCTCACTGTCAGGTGAAAAGAAGTGGCTGGCAACTCCACATGTATCAGAGAAGGCATTTGGTAGTTTGCAGCCTTCACCTGATCGGCGGGGGGGGGGGGTTAGAAATCGGGACGGCTGGGAAGAGTGGGGTAATTGGCCGGATACAATTGGGGAGAAAAAGGGGAAGAAGAAGAAAAAAAACAAGGATCGGCTCTGAGCCGTTTCTCTTTTGCAATGGTGATGGACAGGTTGACGGGTGGGATCAGGTAGGAGTCTCCATGGACGATCATGTTTGCGGATGACATTGTGATCTGTAGTGAGAGTAGGGTGCAGATGGAGGAGAGCCTGGAGAGGTGGAGGTATGCACTGGAGAGAAGAGGAATGAAAGTCAGTAGGAGCAAGATGGAATACCTATGCGTAAACGAGAGGGAGGACAGCGGGATGGCCAGGATTCAATGGGTAGTGGCGAAGGTGTATGAGTTGAAATACTTGGGGTCAACTGTCCAGAGTAACGGGGAGTGCAGCAGAGAGGTGAAGAAGAAGAGAGTGCAGACAGGGTGGAGTGGGTGGAGAAGAGTGTCAGGAGTGATTTGCGACAGAAGGTGAATAGCGTGATCCTCCCACGCGCTTCGTTCCCCCAGGGGAAACTCCTCACTGTCGGGTGAAAAGAAGCGGCCGGCGACTCCACATGTATGGGAGGAAGCACGTGGCAGTCCGCAGCCCTCCCCGGATCGCCAGAGGGGGGTGGAGCAGCGACCGGGACGGCTCGGAAGAGTGGGGTGACTGGCCGGGTACAATCGGGGAGAAAAAGGAGGGAAAATCCAAAAAAAAAAAAAAAATGTTGTTCATTTTTCAAGCATGCTGCAATGACAAGGTTTCGCATTTCGTGCCCAGGTCCGTCATTACTGTGCAAGTATGTTAAAGCGTGAGAGCACCTAATGTGCCTTAGTCCGCGTGCTGGACTGGAGAAGGAATAAACGTGATGCAGGAATAGTAAACATGTATTCTTCAAGATTTAATCGAGTCTTTGGTAACACTTTAGTATGGGGAACATAAAAACGCTTAATTACTAGTGAATTAGCAATGATCAAGATGTCACTTCAGTATGGGGAACATATTGTAGCGAATTCGGGGGACAACGCCTCCACTGGAACTGCCGCGGCCGGGACGCGAACCCGTGTCGCCCGCACCGCAGGAGGCATTGCTAACCGCTAGACTAAAGGGTCAGACCCGCCAGCTAGCGGCCAGCGTGTCTTCTTATCCGTGCACGTTACACTATTCTAAGTAACAACAACTTAATTTAGAGTAATTTAATACTATGAACACTTGTAGTGTTGTGTGTTGTTATGTAAGAACAGAGCATATTCATTAAGTGTTAGTAAGGGAGAATAACTCTTCTTGTGGTACCACCACCTTATAAAGGCCATACTAAGCAAAGCATATTGAGATGGTACTACTAATAAGCAATACTTCTGAGGTTATAGAGGGAAAACTCATAGTTAATGGCTTACTGGTTGTATAATAAGGCCATGCAGAATAAGGCATTAATGAGTACGTAATAATGACCAATTAAGAGCCAATACGTTGCTAATTTGCATGCTAATAAGCACCTAATTAATGGTGACTACGTTCCCCATACTAAAGCATTGCCTGGGCACGAGAACTCAATGTCCGTCTACAGCCGGCTGACCCCACCCATGACTCCAGCCTTCTCAGCTCCCGAGGGCGTCGCTCACGTTTAACGTGCAACACTCTTCCTCCAGACTCTTCAGTAAGACCACAAAGTCCTGCCCAGGTGGAGATGAATATTCCCCCATGCACACTCGGTGATGTAGCATGGAGGTGGGGGCAGGAAAGTTACACGGTATAGGGCCCAGCGGAAAACGAGCTATTTCTTGCGGAGATATGTTTTGAGAATTGATTTTGACATCGACACCGGTTGGACTCCCCCTCTTGGACAACAAGTGTGGACTGTATTGCTTAAAAAAAACAAAGCTTGTGATAAGTGATTTTGTCTGACATAAGAAAACAGGGGAGAGATCATCTCGAATGTTTGAAACACGTGGCTTTGCTCTTCTGACGTGCTCGAGTTACCTCGGAGGATGTGCGTTGATCACTTCCCTGGGTTTTTCTGAGGCAGTGTTTCCATCTTTTGCTGCTACCCCCTTGCTTCTGGAAGTCAAATGAGGTGTGGAGAGAAGCCCGGGCATGTGGGACTGGAGTATTTACACAACCCTAAAATGCTGAGATGTCGCTTTTCAACCCTCCTCGTCTGTATTTCACCTTGCCTTCCCCTGTTCTCTAAGCTAAAGTCCAGTCTCTGAACTGTAAAATGTTCTTTCGTGTACAAAATATATGTACTTGGAGCCATACTTCTTCCGCTGATCATTATACTGTCCCCCTGCCTCGGTCTCCCAGTACAGTCCGTTTTAGGATTTGAGGTATATAACCTTTACAGCACAGACACAATGGTAAAAGCCCCAAGCAGAGGAGATAAAGGGGATTGATGACCAGGAAATGAGTGCTGTTGGGACAACTGCTGATGGGTACCAGAAGACAGTCTTCTTTCTAAACAGGCTCTTCTTTGCCCTGACACGCTGGTCACATGAACTGAGTAGTCTTACCCCCTGGTCTGATGCAGTATGTTAACCTCTTGACTGCCCCCCCTTTTCCTCCCCAAATGTACTTGGCCAATTACCCCACTCTTCTGCGCCGTCCCCCTCTGCCGATCCGGGGAGGGCTGCAGACGACCACGTGCCTCCTCCGATACATGTGGTGTCGCCAGCCGCTTCTTTTCACCTGATAGTGAGGAGTTTCACCACGAGGGCATACTGCGGGAGGATCACGCCACCCCCCCACCCCCACAAACAGGCGCCTTGACCGACCAGAGGAGGCGCTAGTGCAGTGACCAGGACACGTGCCCACATCCGGCAGCGATCCCCATGTTGGTAGGCGAGGGAATAGACCGCCACGCCACCCGGACGCCAACCTCTTGACTGTTCTCAATACTTCCCTGACCTCCCAGCCAGAAAGCAACACAAGGCTTGAAGGTCAGGGGCACGATATGATCGCATCGTATCGTAATGCTGACCTTCAAGCCAGGGGCGTAACCAGGGGTGGGCCTGGCCTGTCACAGGACCACCCATTTCAAGCCCAGGCCCACCCAATCACGCTGGCTTACAAGCACGTAGGCCGGCCCCTTTTACGTACGTAGAACTGCAACATCTGAGCACGCGCACCGTCACGCTCTGTATTTTCCACCGCTGCTAACTAGCCAATAGCCAACAGTTAGCCATAACTTATGGGATGGCGAAACAAAGTTCAATCTTCCGCTTTTTTAAAAAGCCACGGATGGAGGAGGAGGGAAGCACACCTGCTCCAGCACCGACTGAGCCGCCCAATGAGAGTGAGATACCGCCGGAGAGAACGACAGAGGAGGCTACAGCTTCTCCGTTGCAGGCAGCTTCTCCTCCTCCCCCCCCCCCCTCTGACGACGGTGAGACGATTCCCTTGACCATGCCACCGTCAGATGTGTCTGCTGTGGATGAGCCACCCACGCAGCCTAAATTAGTGTTCCCCGCAACACATTACTGCTGTAATGTGTTCGAATTTGCGTCTTGTTTGAAGGATTATTGCTGGAAAATTTTGGTCCACCCATTTTCACTCAGGCCCACCTAAAAACATATTCCTGGTTACGCCCCTGCTTCAAGCCTTGTGTTACTTGCTCCAGTTGTATAGGCAGATTTATTCCAAGCAAACAGCTCCACCTACTTCGATCAAGGAAAGCTGTGCACAGCCATGTGTAAGTGTTTGTGTGCACCTGATGTATATATGATGAACTTGCATGAGGAAATTCTCCACCATCTGATAATTGATGACCTGTAATTGTGCAGTTTACTTAGGGGCAAAGGTCACATTTATCAAAGACATTCACTTAAGTTATGAAGCAAGAACAGGATATTTGTGAATGTCTACCAACCTATTTGTGTCATCATATCGCGATGTAATACAATTGTATCTTAGCGTGTTGGATATATTGTGTGATCGTGAAATATTTTTGACCCAAGGACATATGCAGACCAAAAAAATGTTCAGAGTCGAAGAAATAAAAATGATCAGAGAAAATAGGGCTCACACACTAAAATAATTGTTCCATCACTGATTTCATCCAGAAATAATTTCTACAAAACTTTCCAAAAGAAGAGATGTTGATGACTGAGTTGTGACATTAGGTTGTGGGGCACTTTTGGCTTTTGAAAATTTGAAAAAAGTAAAAAATAAATGTCTTTAAAATCTGTGGGGTTTTTTTTCCTTTTTCAAAAGCTCTATTAAATGGCCTACAACAAATATCTTAGCGTAGCTTGGATCGTTCCACAACATACTGTAACGTGCATGGATAGCATAGTAGACACGCTGTAGACACGCTGACCCTTTGTAAACAGGTCGGACCCTTTAGTCGAGCGGTCAGCGATTTCTCCCGCGGTGCGGGAACCACGGGTTCGCGTCCCGGCTGCGGCAGTTCCTGTGGTTGCCCCCCCCCCCCGAATTCCCTACAATACGTTTGATATTATGACGCTTACTTCCAAAGTTGTAACAGCAAAATGTGATGATCATGACAATTTTCACCTTTTGGAGAAAAAGTTGGCTAAGTCTTACACTTGCTAAGCTAACTTGTTAGCTAGCATACAATGTAAAATGAATACACGTGAATAAAGTGAAATTTCTCATTTCTGGACTAAAATACTCAGTTAGTAGCTAGTTTGGTAATGACTTGTTGTAACCATCCTGTCAGATCAGGGCATGTAAATCTCCACGTTACATTTGTGGACATGAACAAGTCACGCTTCTGCCATGACTGGGCACGCGCCTCTGGCACTCCTTGTTTCCATGGCAACCGCGTTGTTGTCGTTTGAAAAAACGTTCGGTGTGATGGTGACGACAGATCAAATGAAGACAAAACTTTGACGCAGACGTGGACAAAGACACAGCATGGACGGCACTGGGTGAGGCCGCCGCAAACGTGAATTCACGCCGCCATCTTCCCACACCGGTGCTGGGTGAGGCCGCCGCAAACGTGAATTTGCGCCGCCATTTTGCCACACCAGAAGTGGAAAATGTCTTAAATGTTAAGATGCTAACAGAGTAAGGCAGACGACAGGTAAGTGTTGATACTGAGAGAAAGGGCCTACGCTTGATGTTGTCTGAAGTGCCCGATATCACGCAGACAGCTCACCTTACCTTCAGTGAAGGACACTTCAACCATGAAACGGAGATGAAAAATGCATTACAATATATCTGAGGGGAGAAGTAATAGCCACAAGCAATGTACCTTGCACAGTGACCAAACCGCTGTCATAATTTATTCTCATTAGCTTGCTGTCCTTTATTAGTTGTGAGCAATCTGAGCAGAAGAGGCCAAATCACTGCATAATTCATTCTTGATGGATTTTACAATGTTCTTGCCAGGAGATGTCCTTAATTGCTGGCTCGCAGTGTGCACTCTGAGTTCACTGTATGCTGCCCATAGATGAAGTTAGACACCATCTACCCAACGCAGGGACAAACACACACACACACACACACACACACACAATCTTGTTCAACCCCATCCATACCAAGACATTTGCTCTTGGCTGCACTCCATCAGTCTAAGTGATTGGCTATTGATTCCCTGTACATTTAATCTACTCTACTTGAAGGTGACCCTAGCAAGACTAGGTGAACCATTAGACCAGACAAGGTGAACCCGAGGCGACCCAGAAGAGACGCACTGAATACACGACTCTAATTAGAGAATCTGGCATATCAGCAGAACAATATAGAAGTGTTCACCTGTATAAATGAGCCACTCAGCGTTGTGGTTTCCTGACTGTGCTGTCCTTCTGTGCAGCACTTTGGTGTCCATATTTAAATCCCACGATGGCAGCGGCTTATTAAGTGCTTGTGAAATGGGGTGTAGTGCATAGCCAAAGGTGTGAAGGAAAACATCCTTTCCATATATGCAACTAGATGGATGTTGCCCTCTCCACTCTGGTCAGGAACTTTGGGGCCTTGATCTTCTGCACGGCGGTTCAATCTGGCACTCAGCTGTGGGAAAAGAGCAGTTGGGCTTAACATGACAAAGCCCAAACAGACCCCAGGAGATAGCAGGTGCTAGATCAGTGACTTTCCCATCCCGGGCAGCATTCCTGGCTGTCAGACACTCTGGGTCCCACGCATGCATTATCTCCAGCCACACCATCTGGAGCTATTTGCCCTGTTGCACTTCGCTTAAATGGAGGAGTGTCCGAAACACTTCAGGCACTCAGCAACGACACTCTGGTGTCACACCAGCTTCGATTGTAAAAGATAGACACAACAGACCAACGCCACGTTATTTGTCACGACGTTAATACTCGAATCCCTTCGATGGAAGATAAATACACAAGCAGCTGGGAGGAACAACAGCTGCTGGAATCTGAAGGGGTCTCGGTGGTTTTAATCCTGGCAACCCAAGACATACAGAAAGCATTTTCTACCTGACTTGCAGAACAATGCCCCAAATCCTCAACAGTAGGCCCGTGGGTATGAACCCTTGAATCATTCCCTTGATATTAGGTAGTGCTGTGTATTGGCGATACGGCACGTATCACGACACAGGGGTCACAATTCGCTGTATCGTGATACTGTACTGATATATTGCGATTTCTTAGGCTTGTGTTCTTTTGTGTTAACGGTACTTCCTGTCCCAGTTCACGTTATTATGTTGGAGCGGAAGAGTCAAATCCCTGAAGAGTTCAGTGGTTCGGCCCGAAGTCACTAGCCAGACTCTTCGGTAGTTCCCCGGTGGTGGAACGAGTTACCAATCTCCATTTGATCCGCCGGTTCCCTCTCCATCTTTAAGAAGAAGCTCTTTCTCGAACACCTCCACGCCTGATGCTATGGAGAAAACTATGTCTATTGTGTTGCCTACCAACACAGGGACGGGCGGTTCGAATCCCCGTGTTACCTCCGGCTTAGTCGGGCATCCCTACGGACACAACTGGCCGTGTCTGCGGGTGGGAAGCCGGATGTGGCTATGTGTGCTGGTCCCTGCACTAGCGCCTCCTCTGGTCGGTCGGGGCGCATGTTCCGGCGGGGGGGCTGAAGGGAATAGCGTGATCCTCCCACGCGCTACGTTCCCCTGGTGAAACTCCTCACTGTCAGGTGAAAAGAAGTAACTGGTGACTCCACATGGGACGAGGCATGTGGTCGTTTGCAGTTACCTGGACTGGACAGTTTTTCAGGGCAATCGGTAGATTATCTCAAGTATGAGGCCAGACTAAAGACTGAACAGTGCAGATATGTGCGGCAGGTTTGGTAAATGTAATTTTTCACATGAAAAGAAGTTTGTAGTTGCAGATCTCTTTTATTATTGTTATTATTATTGTAAACTACTAATAGGACACGTTAGCCCCTAGCTAACGGGTCTGACCCTTTAGCCGAGCGGTTAGTGATCTCGCCTTGTGGTGCAGTACACCCCGTATCGAATCCCGCACCGGGCAAGAAAACAACCGGTTACATTATTATTATTATTATTTGTAAATATGTAGCACAGATGCTGCAGTGGCGTCTGCTCACTTGACTTTTAGCAGCGCTCTTCCACCTTTACTCTGACGAAACTTGCAAATGTGTATGAAGTGATTTGTAATTGAAAATCACTGAAACAGACCGAGACACTAGATGCATTCACCTTGTAAGCACTAATAATTAGCGGCATCAGCAATAGAAGAGGAAGAAGAAGAAGAAGAGGAAGCACCATTTCTTTGTGATATGCTTTTTTGTAAGCTGGAGCTGAGCCGGAGGGCAAAGCTCTCAGTTTACCAGTCAGTCTTGGCTCCAATCCTCACCTATGGTCATGAGCTTTGGGGAGTGACCGAAAGGGTGAGATCGTGGATACAAGCGGCTGAAATGAGTTTCCTCCGTAGGGTGTCTGGGCTCAGCCTTAGAGATAGGGTGAGGAGCTCGGACATCCGGAGGGAGCTCGGAGTAGAGCCGCTGCTCCTTCATGAAGAAAGGAGCCAGTTGAGGTGGTTCGGGCATCTGGTCAGGATGCCTCCTGGGCGCCTTCCTTTGGAGGTTTTCCGGGCACGTCCAACTGGGAGGAGACCCCGGGGTAGACCCAGAACTCGCTGGAGGGACTACATGTCCAATCTGGCCTGGGAATGCCTTGGGATCCCCCAGGAGGAGCTGGAGGGTGTTGCTGGGGAGAGGGACGTCTGGAGTGCCCTACTTAGCTTGCTGCCACCGCCACCCGACCCTGGAGAAGTGGCTGATGATGAGATGAGATGAGACGAGACGAGATGACATGAGATGAGATGAGATGACATGAGATGAGATGACATGAGATGAGATGAGATGACATAAGATGAGATGACATGAGATGAGATGAGATGACATGACATGAGATGACATGACATGAGATGAAATGAGATGAGATGACATGAGATGAGATGAGATGAGATGAGATGAGATGAGATGAGATGACATGAGATGAGATGAGATGAGATGAGATGACATGAGATGAGATGAGATGACATGACATGACATGAGATGAGATGAGATGACATGAGATGAGATGAGATGAGATGACATGAGATGAGATGACATGAGATGACAGGAGATGAGATGACATAAGATGAGATGACATGAGATGAGATGACATGAGATGACATGAGATGACATGAGATGAGATGACATGAGATGACAGGAGATGAGATGACATAAGATGAGATGACATGAGATGAGATGACATGACATGAGATGAAATGAGATGAGATGACATGAGATGACATGAGATGACATGAGATGAGATGAGATGAGATGCTTTTTATTGATTAATAATCACCTACATATTTACATATGAGTACAACAGAAAGAGGAAACTTAATACCAGAGGTTAACAACACACACACACACACACACACACAAAGGTGCGGGGAGCAATACATTACTGAATACACAATATCACAGTAAAGGGAGGTGAGGAGAAAACCTGAGCAGTACACAAAGGAAGGAAGGTAAGGAAGCACCATGAGGTTCTACCTGGTGAGCCAGGATAACGTTCTGGGCCTTCGCCGCTTTTTCATTCTGCATCTTATCCAGGGTACCGTAAAAACGTCTCGTTCTTTTTTAAGAGAATGGGTACTTAGGTTTTGTATCCAAGTATTTCTTTTTATGTACAAGCAAATTGCCAGAAATGATAAAGGGTGGTTTTGTCAGAGAGGACGTGAAAGAATACTGCCAAAAGTCAGGTGAGCAGACGCCGTCAAGCGGGTTTACAGGTTTGGTTTTCCAGTGCTAAACCTGCTCTACATACTTGCAAATGTTGATTTACAGCCACAAACTGTGTTTAATGTTTACACGCCGATAGTTACAATTGCAAAGCTCACGCTACCTATTTACAACAGATTGTGTTTTCTTTTATAGATGAAAAGTTACAATTATAAAACCAGACACGCATATTTGCGGCGTTACGCCATTATTCTGGCCTCGTACCTGAAGCCTCATATCCTGACTCAAGATTACTTTGTTTTCCCCGGGGGATATTTGTCTCGGACATAAAGGCTGCCACGTACAAATACATACACTGTAGTCCAGTACCAGACATGAAGTCCAGAGCACAGACAAGTGCAGACATAACGTGCATTCAAATACAGGAAGTCCCCGTGTTACGAACGGGTCCATTTTGAGCCCGTTCGTAAGTCGGTTTTGTATGTAAATTACGTACAGTTCACAGCTACCGTCAGTTAGTTGAACGTCTGTCATAGTATATAGTACATGTTTTACCTAAAACATTCATTCATTCGTTCATTCATCATCAGCCGCTTCTCCGGGGTCGGGTCGCGGTGGCAGCAAGCTAAGTAGGGCACTCCAGACGTCCCTCTCCCCATCAACGCCCTCCAGCTCCTCCTGGGGGATCCCGAGGTGTTCCCAAGCCAGACTGGACATGCAGTCCCTCCAGCTCCTCCTGAGGGATCCCGAGGTGTTCCCAAGCCAGACTGGACATGCAGTCCCTCCAGCTCCTCCTGGGGGATCCCGAGGTGTTCCCAAGCCAGGCTGGACATGCAGTCCCTCCAGCTCCTCCTGGGGGATCCCGAGGTGTTCCCAAGCCAGACTGGACATGCAGTCCCTCCAGCTCCTCCTGAGGGATCCCGAGGTGTTCCCAAGCCAGACTGGACATGCAGTCCCTCCAGCTCCTCCTGGGGGATCCCGAGGTGTTCCCAAGCCAGACTGGACATGCAGTCCCTCCAGCTCCTCCTGAGGGATCCCGAGGTGTTCCCAAGCCAGACTGGACATGCAGTCCCTCCAGCTCCTCCTGGGGGATCCCGAGGTGTTCCCAAGCCAGACTGGACATGCAGTCCCTCCAGCTCCTCCTGAGGGATCCCGAGGTGTTCCCAAGCCAGACTGGACATGCAGTCCCTCCAGCTCCTCCTGGGGGATCCCGAGGTGTTCCCAAGCCAGACTGGACATGCAGTCCCTCCAGCGAGTTCTGGGTCTACCCCGGGGTCTCCTCCCAGTTGGACGTGCCCGGTAAAGCTCCAAAGGAAGGCGCCCAGGAGGCATCCTGATCAGATGCTCGAACCACCTCAACTGGCTCCTTTCGACGCGAAGGAGTAGCGGCTCTACCCCTAAAACATCATAAACATAATAATGCAGTAGTAATAATCAATGTGACTGCAGTACAGTATTTATAATTGAGAGAGAGCATGTTTGTATCGGTATAAAAAACCATTAAAGAAGCATTTCAAACTGCCCACCTGCCACTGACCCCGGAGCGGCCGGCCGTTTGGGGCCAGAAAGGAGAGCCCACTCGGGGCTCACCTCCCCGCCTCGCCGGGTAGGTGACAAAACGAGTTTCACCTCTCTGAACGCTTTATTACTTCCGCTTTCGTTTCAACAACGACGGTTTTCCTTTTCTTCGGTGCATCACCAGCTCTTGCATCAGAGTTACGCTTTGAATCCCTGATCACGAGGGTAGACACACGCAACATTTCAGTCAAAACTCAACGCACACAACAGTGTTTACGTGAGATCCATACGCACAAAGTAGTCCGCCCGTTCGTTCGTTGGAACCATTGTGTGAAACTCGATTTTATTTTGAAATAATAGGCTTCACGGAGGTCGGTTCGTAAGTAGGGGCGTTCGTAACCCGGGGACTCCCTGTACATGCAGCACAGCCCCTCATTTCACACCCTCCTTATGTCCCCAGTTTAGGAGATCCACCGACAGGGGGATGAAAGAGCTTTTATACCTGTTAGGTGTCTTTTCCTGTATTTAATTCCCAGACAGCATCCGGATGTGGGCCACTTCAGGCAGTGATGCGGTACTGATGGTCTTCTTCTGGCCCTGACAACATGGATGTGAGCCTGAAGTGGCCCACATGTATAATAACAAATATGGCCCAAATATGCCAAATCACATGTGGGCCTTTTTTTGGCAAAGATGCGGTGCTCTGGGCAACATGTGATCTGGATGTGACCCTCAGGTGCCCCGTGTGGTGAATGATGAATATGGCCCAAATATCACAAAACAAATATGGCCACCTTTGGCAAATATGTGGCACATGCGGCATTGCCATGGCTTGGTTCGGGCCCAGATCTGGCAAACAGGAGCGGACCGCCCAAGTGCCGTCATTCCACGCGGTGTGTGGGCCGGATGACGTGTCGGGTGTGGGACGGGTCCGGGCCACAGCAGTTTGGCTATCTGGGTTAGAACCGTCTACCTGGTGGGAGCAGCTCGTATTCTGAATACGGAACATGAGAGAGGTCAGAGATCATGTCCCAAGCCTGTTCGACTATGGTCTTCTCAGAGGGCATCTGGAGGGAGGGGTGCTCCCTCACCCCCATCAATATAACGTTATTCAGTATAGATTTGTCCCCACCTCTTCAATATTTCTGTGCATTGCCTTTCTTTTGTTGTCCTATTGGGAAACTATGTGTCTGTAAGCCCATTACATCAGTCTCACCTCACCTATCCCGTCACCTCTCGAGAGGTCGTTGGGGCACCGCTGTTGAATCCACAACCAGTCCTTGCCGTCTCTGTCTGTCCTAAACTGCCCTCTGGAAGCTGGCAAGGTCAAGGCCTGTCCACTCTCAGCCATCACTCCTTCTGTCCTCTTCGTCTTCACCCGCCCCTCACTGTGCCTTGCAGGATGGCCTTGGCAAGGCCGGGACTTCTTGAGATGTGACCAAACCATTTCAGTTTCCTCTTCTCGACGAGTGTCTTCATGTGTTCTGAAGCCTTCCTCTCACCTCTTCATCCGTAACATGGTGTCTGTGTGAGACGCCGAGAGATGAGGCGCAACAGTCTGCCTTGCAACTAATAAAGCAGTTTTTCCAAAATGTTGTTGACCTCCATGGGCGTAAATTAAGGAGCATTGTGACGAACAAACGCAGGTTGAGCAAAGTTGGGTTTTTTTCCTCAAAGATTTCTTCTTCTTCTTCTTCTTCTTCTTCTTCTTCTTCTTCTTCTTCTTCTTCTTCTTCTTCTTCTTCTTCTTTTGTGGATTTTAAACAAGAAGCAACACCTACACAAAGATCTTAAAACACGTGCGTGATATGTCAGATTTACATGAGATAAAATGATATAGGAACATGACATATAATCTTATTCCCAATCACCCCCCCAACCCCCACCCCACTAGCCCCATCCACAAGCCGGGGTGCACTATGTAAGAGGGTATATTTCTTCCCCGGAGTGAAACAGGGAAGTGCTAGAAGTCGAGTTTCGGGTTTAGAAAAGACAGAAAAACTGGCAAGTCAGTAAACAGAAGACGGGGGTGGGGGGGGGGGGTAAGAAACTGGTGGACCTCCGCAGGTTATATTACCGACATAAATCAAGGAAAACAAAAAGCAGAAGAGAACGGGGCAATAATTCTGCGGTTTGGCTGGAGATTGTTGAGGTATTCCGGGAGAGGTCCCCCCCACACCTTCTGCAACTTGTTTGGATGGGGTCAGGTGTGCGTCATCCAGCCCAGTGGTGCCAAACAGGGCGGCCAGAGGCTGCAGGGTCTAGTTTAAAATGGAGGTTTAGGGGCTCGTTAGGGATAATGGCCAAAGTTGGTTACCTAAAATAAGTACTTATGATGCCCACTATGTAGCCAGTTACCCTCCCAGTTACTCTAGTCACTCTCGTCAGATATATATATATATATATATATATATATATATATATATATATATATATATATATAATTTTTTTTGTCACGGGCTCATATGTTACTCTGACGGTCTTCTTCTTGGGGACAGCGACGACCTCTGACCCCCTGAGCCTAACGAGAGCCGGGTGGAGAACACGATCGCGTCGTTCCGGTGTCTTTGCGAGCTCAGGGTCGTTCCAGAAGGGACATGGGACGCTATTGCGTCATCCGTGGTACCGTAAAACACTGCCGCAGTGAGGGAAGAGAGAGTCCCTCCTCCGTCACACCCTCGCCCTGAAGAAGAAACTCCCCTCCACCTTCCTGACCGCAGAGATGGCGATTCTAAGGGATACCATAATAATAATCATAATCATAATCATAATCACCCTCAAACCCCTTAGATTTTTTTTTTGTTGCCCCAAATAAAGGCATTTTGATTTGCGTTCTGGCTCTTCATTTCTTCTTATTTAATGCAAATATAAATGACGGAGGACATGCTTCAGTTTTTTTTCCACATCATGTCAAATCGGTGACGGAGCATGTGACGTCACAGTGATCAGCCTACCTCTCCCAGTGGCTCCGCGATTTCAAGTCAAGCTTCTATAGTAGGGGTCTATTCCGTTGCCTCCCAACACGGGGATCGGCAGTTCGAATCCCTGTGTTACCTCCGGCTTGGTCGGCTCGGAAGAGTGGGGTAATTGGCCGGATATAATTGGGGGGGGGTGAAAACAACATATTGATTTATCTGGAGGCTCTGTTAAGTTGAGGATTTTCTTTTTTTTTTACTGTGCAGAGCAGGCTGTGGTGTCCTTTCCATTTAATCAGCTCTTCGTTTAATCAGACCACCTTCCAGACCTCCTCCTCCCTCCTGCTGGCCACAGACTGAACTCTCAATCACAAGCCAAGCTCTACACCACGGTGAAGGAAACGGTTTAGCCGTACAGCAGATAAAACATGGCCAATTTTAATGGCAGTTCTGCTTGAATTTCTTTGCTGCCAAGTGTGTCCACGAAGCTTAAATGAATAGTGCATGTTAATTAAAAATGTTTTTTAAAAAAACAGCTTAAAGGTACTAAAGGATTGCGGTGTAGTGTAAGATTCAGACATTATTTAGTTGACATATAAAACGCCATATGATCAGGCAAGTTACTTGATTGATAAACTCGTGCAGCTCAGAAACTGCAGCGTGCCAGCAGCAGCAGCAGTTCCTCTGCAGCTGCCGCGAACGTGCCGTCCCGGACTCTCCGGAGCTGCGTGAACCCGAGTCTGGGAACCGATGATTCTGGATGTGCCATGTTGGCTTGGTTCGAGCCGTGTTTCTGGTGGAGGCCCCCAGGAAGGGACGGGTCACGTGCAGCGGAGCGGAACCCCGCTTTCTGAACTCTTGTCGTCTATGTTTCTTTTCTACGTCGGTCCTGCAGCGTAAGCCTAATGTAATCACAGACCCCCGTCGACTGGCAGCCTGGAGGACAGGAGCTGGACTAGACCCACAGGTATTCTAAACTGGTTACATTAGACCAAACACGCCGTCTGTCTCGCTCTGTAATTGGACACCCCGGACTAGAAGGAGATGGTGGCATCTCCCAGCCAAGAGGGGTAGTTGCTGTTTATTTGGAATTAATTACCGGGGGAGAGTGGAGACTTCAGAGGTCCCTAAGAGCGAATCCAGACACTTGAGCCCGAGAAGGGAAAGGAGCTGGAGCTGTGGCAACAGAGGTGCAACAACTTCCAGAGATGTTTGACACCGTTCGTTCTTGCAAAGTTTCCCCCGTCACCCCGTGCCTTTTAAAAAAGTAGGTTACACACAGCCAAGCGACGCGTTATTCTATTTTTAATCCCATTTTGCCGGCAGACAGGACTGTTGCTACTTGTGTTGTGTTATGCTAACACCATTATTGCACTACTTGCCCAGTGTTCAAGTACCAGTGCCAGTCTATAGCACTAATCTTAGCAACAGCGTTAGCATTGTGTAACCGGTTATTTTCTTGCCCGGTGCGGGATTCGATACGGGCTGTACTGCACCACGAGGCGACATCACTAACCGCTCGGCTAAAGGGTCAGACCCGTTAGCTAGGGGGCTAACGTGTCTTATTAGTAGTTTACAGTCGTCACCCTCTCCCGGAAGCGTGCCCTCGCGCTTTGTTCTTCCCGCGCTCCGAAGAGACTTCTGAGGATCCGCACACTTCCGGATCCCACCGCTGCCAACAATGTAATTGGTTATTTTGTTGCCCGGTGCGGGATTCGATACGAGGTGTACTGCACCACAAGGCGACGTCGCTAACCGCTCGGCTAAAGGGTCAGACACGTTAGTTAGGGGCTAACGGGTCTTATTAGTAGTTTACAATTGTAAGCTAACAGAAGAAGAAAGAAGATAACCACTTCATGTTGTCATTGTATTCTTAAAACGAATTGTATTCTTACAACACAATTGATCTGTGCATGCAACCCATCCTATCGTATAGGAGCAGTGGGCAGCTGCAGCGCCCGGGGGACCAACCCCAGCTCTTCTTTCCACTGCCTTGCTCAGGGGCACAGACAGGAGTATTAACCCACGCAAACACGGGGAGAACACGGAAAGGAGCCCGTATGGCCTTGGGTTCGAACCCAGGACCTTGTTGATGTGAGGCAACAGTGCTAACCACTGGACCACCATGCCGCCAACGCGCTGTGGGAAGCAGGTAAGACTTAAACCAGTTCAGCTTGCTCTGCTATGTGTAGAAACGGTAATCCCAACCAGTTGTAATACCATCAAGAAACGCACAGTTTAACTCCGAGGTCATTTATTGAATTATTCTTGGGTGACCGCACAGTAAAATCCTGAGTGTTAATTCTCTCAAAAAGAAATTAACACCCAGTTTTGTTTTTTTTACTGTGCACGTGTTTTGTCTGTTTTCACCTTCATACAGAGTTTCCTGGTCTGACTGTCAATCCGGAAGTGGGGGAGTCTAAAGTTAATAGTAGAAGGGGGGGGGGGACCCATTATGTATCATATGTTAGCCAGCACAGGAGGGGTATTTCTATTAGTAGTGAAGACATGCTCTTTTAGGGGCCCTAAATTATTATGCAATCAGGATATTTCTATGTCAGGAGAGAGTGAGTGATGCATTGATGTGCACAGCAATGGGGGGGGGGGGGGTTCAACGAGAGAAAATGTGATGAGGAGGACGCTAAGTACTGTCCAGGTGGCGACCACCATCACCATGGAGACTTGGGAGGAGGACAGACTGCATATGTGCACACAAGGGAGACTCACATCACACCATTCACACACGGAGAAGAAAAGAAAGGAGAAGACATCATTTAGAGAGAGAGAGAGAAAAGACATGTTAGAGAAGAGAACAGTTTACAATAGTCAATAATATACACTGTAATCTCATCAGCAGAACAGTGCTTGGTTAATAGTATTGAGACAGAAACCGACCCACCATGCAGTACAGGCTGTGAAGTACTCAACTTAAAGACAACTAAATGTAGGCTAAGGCAAAAAGACGAGTTTTAAGTTTGGATTTAAAGGACTCAACAGACTCTGATTGTCTGATGGCCCGATAGGAAAAGGCCCTGCTGCCACCAGCTGACTCCTTCTTAACTTTGGGTACACACAGGAGCCCTGTATTTTGAGAGCAAAGAGCTTGAGATGGCATGTAAGGTTTAAGGAGATCAGACAGGTAGGATTTTATAAGTCAGCAGAAGCCCCTTGTATTCTGATCTAACATGGATAGGAAGCCAATGAAGGGAGGCAAAAATTGGTGTAATATGGTCAAATTTCCTAGCTTTTGTTAAGATTCTAGCTGCAGCATTCTGAACCATCTGAAGACTTTTAGTACTAGGATGTGGCAGACCTGAGAACAGAACCATCAAAGAAGGTTGAATCAGTTCATCTGGACACAGTGTTTATTGATGGATACGTTTCATCACTCATCTTACTGACCTCTTCAGTCTCAACTGACTGCAGGTACAGCCACCCATATAAACAATACAGTTGCATAACGACCAAAACCAACGACCAGTCCCACATGCAAATGTGGGAGGGACCATTAACTAGAGTTTCAATGGCCATGTGTACTGTTCACAGGGACTGAAAACAACATTACTGTAATCAAGTATGGATGTCAAGTCCATTTCATTTGTATAACCCAATATCACAATTTTAAAATTTGTCTCAGGGGGTTTTACATCAACACAACATCCTGTCCTTAGGCCAGGGGTGGGCAATCTTATCCAGAAAGGGCCGGTGTGGGAGAAGGTTTTCGCTCCAACCAAGCAGTTACACACCTGTGTCGCCAATTCAAGTTCCTCAGCAAAGACTCTACTGGTTGATTAGTGGGATCAGGTGTGTAACTGCTTGGGTGGAACAAAAACCTTCACCCACACCGGCCCTTTCTGGATAAGAATGCCCACCCCTGCCTTAGACCCTCGCATCGGATAAGGAACAACTCTCTAAAAAACCTTTAACAGAGAGAAAAAAACGGGAAGAAACCCCAGGGAGAGCAACAGAGGAGAGATCTCTCTCCCAATTTACAGAATGCCACATTGAATGAGGATAACAGGATTATAATGGAATTATAAAATATATGAAGAATATGATGAAGATGCCAACCAGTGTCCAGACACCACCGGAACAACCCAGGACCCGAGCCATGTTTTAAAGTCTCTGCGTCAGCCATGGACAGGAAAGACTGAATTTTAGCTATGTTATGTAAGTGGGGGGGGGGAGGGGAGAAAGCAGTCTTTGTGATTTTGTTAATTTGCTTATCAAAGGAAAGGCTGGGATCAAATTTAACACCAAGATTTTTGGCTGCCACACTTCAAATCGCAGAGTTGTTGATTGTTATTGTTACTTGATCAAATTGGTGTCTGTGTCTCGCAGGGCAGCGACCAGCACCTCAGTTTTATCTGAATTTGAAAGCAAAACATTTAGTGACATCCAATGTTTCACAGCAGCCAAGCCGACCTCTAAATAAGAAGTCATTTGAGTATGATCATCAGCCTTTCTCTGCACGTACAGCTGAGTATCATCAGCATACTAATGGAACTTTACAATTGTTGCAATACAACGTTACAACATTTAGCAGCTGCTTTTATCTGAAGCGATTGAGACTTAATACCACACACGCAAGGATCTAGTCAGGAGACAAGAGTAAGTGCCAGTAAGTGAATTTATTCCATGGCTATGTATAATTTGGCCAAGAGGTGAAATATAAAGAGAGAAAAGTAGAGGGCCAAGAACTGAGCCCAGAGGTATGTCAGATTTAACATCAGAGAGTTTTGATGTAATGTTATAGCCGACACAATGTGTCCTACCACATAAGTAGGACTTAAGCCAAGAGAGAGAGAAACCAGAGATACCAAAATTACAATTTATTCTGTCTAATTATATACAGTGATCAATAGTGTCAAAGGCTGCCCTGAGGTCCAGTAGTAGAAGCACAGAAGTGGAATCAGAGTCCATAGCTAGTAGAAGATCATTAACCACTCTGGTCAGAGCAGTTTCAGTGGCGTTACAGGCCATGAAAACTGATTGAAAAAGTTCATATAGATAGTTTTGTTCTATACAGGTCGAAAGTTGTTGTTTCGCAAAAGAATGGAAGATTAGAGACTGGTTGATAGTTAGAGACCCTTGCTCGAGGTGCGTTTTTTTAAGTAGAGGTTTAACCACAGCTGTCTTAAAACTGCTGGGAACAGTGCCGGTAATAAGTGATAAATTAACAATGTCTAGCATTCCCAGGTAACGACAGATGTCTTTAAAAAGTCTTGCTGGTAAAGGCTCAAATAGGAAAGTAGGTGGTTTAGAAGCTGACATGAGCTTAGTCAAAGTATCATGAGAGGTAGTCTGAAAAGCTGTAATAACAGGGACTGTCAGTGACTCATTGTATAGATATGAATTTGGTAAGACAGGATCTGCAGGAGTAGCTCGAGTTGAAGAACTAATTTGTTTATCACCTCATCAACGTTATTGCAGAAAAAGTCTAGAAATTCGTGGGCCGTGAATGGTGAGCAGCTAATAGACGGCTGCCTTTTCTTAAGTTTAAATACAGTGTCAAAGAGAAATCTGAGGTTATGTTTATTGGTATTGATTAAGCAAGAGAGCTACGCTGTTTTGAAGCAGATAAAGCATGCTTGTATTTCAATAAACACTCACGTCAAGATAGGTAAAAAACTTCCAAGTTTGATTCTCACCATTTACATTCCAGTCTCCTGCAGGCTCACTTAAGAGCACATGCCTCATCATTGTATCCCTTGGTTTCTCTACCCTCTCAGTTCTTCTTCCCAACCTGACAAAAAAAAATAGAACCAGCCCAACAAGGTTCTGTGGATGGAGTGTGAAGAGTCCTTTCAGGCCCTGAAGAGCACACTAAGTAAGTAACCAGTACTGAAGACCCCTGACTTCCTACAGCCATTCATTCTGCAGACTGATACATCTGAGTTGGGTGTTGGAGTGCCCCTATTGCAGGGGGAACCAGGTAGTCTCCAGCCTGTTTTGTACATCAGCAGGAAACTCAACAAACCTGAAGTCAGGAATTCATTGGTGGAGAAATAAAGCCTTGCCATCGAGTGGTTCTTGGACTCTCTTCACAACTACCTGCTGGGAACGAAATTCATCCTTGAGGCTGACCACCAGGCATTGTCATGGCTGCAGAATACGTTGGACACTAACTCCAGCATAACACGATGGTTCCTCGCCGTGCAGCCTTTTGATTTTGATGTCCTCTACAGGAAAGGGCAGGATGACTACACAGCTGATTACCTCTCCAGGACACCACAAGTTTTGTCTCGGGGATGGGGGGATGGGGGGTATCACGGGGTTACCCCATGCCTTCTAATAAGTAGGTTGCACACAGCTCTTACACGCAGCCAAGGGACATGTAATTTTGCTTTTGATCCCATTTTCCCAGCAGACAGGATTGTTGCTACTTGTTTTGTGTTATGCTAACACCATTATTGCATACTTCCCCAGTGTTCAAGTATCGTTGCCAGTCTTTAAGGCAAGCATTGCCATTAGCAATAGTGCTAGCATGGTAAGCTCTTGTTAGCTAACAGTTAAATAATTTCAGCTTGCTGTACTATGCATATTAACAGTGACCAGAGCCAGTTGTAAGAAATACCACAAAGACACAGGCGGTTTAACTCAAACGTAATTTATTGAAATATTCTTGCGTTACTGAGTTCTTTGCCTGTTTTCATCCATCTGTTGTCCCCTGCATGCAGAGTTTCCTGGTCTGTCAAGAGAGTAAGAGAGTCTAAAGTCATTAATGGGGGGGGGGCAGCATGTAGCAGCAAGTACAGAGGGGTGTTTCTCTTAGTATTGTAGAAATGCCCTTTCAGGGGCCCTAAATGAGTATGCAACCATGATATTTGTGTGTCAGGGTAGACGGTGATGTGTTGATGGGCACAGCAATGTTTTTACACATAAATATTGATTAGGTTGGTTGATGGATTTCAATTAATTGTGGTTTGTCTCGTAGGAGGGGCTTCCATTATAAAGCCATGGGTAGAGGCTCTTTACAGGGAGGGCAGCTTGGGTCTGGAAGGGCAGCAGGTGCCAGAGCCCCTATAGTCAGGGGCCGAGTGTTGGTCGTTTTTCTTGTGTTTGTTTGACATAAGTTTCCTTATCATAATTTGAAGAGTTTTGTACTTAGTTTTTTTTTTCATTTTTGTCAATTTTTTTTCTACCATTCACATTTGCACTTTGCACTTTGCACTTGACCGGTGACAGCAATAACACCAAGCATCTTGTGAAGATTTTGAGTCCGTGTCTCCTCCCAACACTGGGACAAATCCTACACTTTTCATTTACGCACTTTTATGAATCTGAAATCATGACATAATAGGTATGTGTGAAGTGGGGTTGTTGTGAAGCGTCTACGTATAGTGTGGTGGTGTAGTGTTCTGTGCCTGTCACGTCTCACTCTCAACCTTCAGCGCTGGCTAGCAGAAATTTGCACAGGACACTAGAGCACGTAAGTCTTTCCCAGCCAGTACACAGCCTCTCTAACAGCAAGCCCTATGTAGCGCCTCCTCGTGGCAATACACTGTAACTGGGTACACCTTGAACCCTGGCTGAACTACAAGGGACTCGGAGGAAGTCTGGCCCCTAGGCGTGCGGTACGCAGGCCCACCAGTGTGTGGCTATTACCTGATGCCCACCAACCAGCCTCAGCTATGGTTTGAATAGTGCCACTGCCTAGTGGATACCCCGGGAGAGGTCCACAGTGCTGCTGTTTTGTTTTGTTTTGTTTTTGTTTTTTTCGTTTTCTTGCCCTTTGGTAACTTTGGTAACTTCTCCCTCCCATAGCCCCCTTTCCCATCCAACCCTGTATGTCTGTGTTGTGTTTATCTGTTGTCTTGTTTCACCTCGTTTATTGCAAAGCGACCTTGAGTTTTAGAAAAAATATATATAAGACTGATTTATTACTATTACTATTGTTATTATTATTATTATGTTTTGGCAGCGAAGAAACCTAATTTAGATCCCCTGTCCTTAAGTAACTACAGACCAATCTCCAAATTGTCTTTTCTATCTAAGGTTCTGGAGAGAGTAATTTCATCTCAGTGGATTTATTTTATGAACACTAATAGTGTTTTTACCAATTTCCAGTCTGGTTTTAGAGCACTTCATAGTACCGAGACAGCTGTAGTTAAGGTCACTAATGACCTACTACTGACTGCAGACAAAGGTGACTACTCGAATTTAGCTCTTTTATACTTAAGTGCTGCCTTTGACACGGTTGATCACACCATCCTGTTGATTGCTTAGAGACGGGTTGGCATCAAGGGCTCGGCTCTTACCTTTTTACTGTCTTACCTCTCCAGCAGGACTTTTTCTGTTGTTCTGGGTAACTCCACTTCCTCGATGGCTCATTTGAGTTGTGGTGTCCCTCGAGGCTCAGTTCTTGGCTCCCTTCTCTTTTTTATATACATGCTGCCCCTTGGCCAGGTCATTCAAAATCACAATGTGCTTTACCATTTTATGCTGACGACACTCAGCTATACATGCCACTAAAACCCACAGATCCTAGCACCCTAGCAAATCTCACAACTGGCCTCTCTGACATTAAATCCTGGATGTCCGAAAATGTTCTCAGATTTAATGATGATAAGTCTGAGGTCACTCAGTTCGGTCCTGAAAATTCCATCAGCCGTTTTGTTGCTAATTCTGGTGGTCTGTGAGGTGGTCTTAAGCAGGCTGCTAGGAATCTTGGGGTAATAGTCGATGCTAACCTCACTTCTGATAAGTCAAACATGTTGTTCAGTCATGCTTTCTCCAGCTCAAGCTAATCTCCAAAATTAAGTCATTTTTATCAATTGCCGATCTGCAAAAAGTTGCTTTTATCTATTCTCGGCTTGACTATTGTAATGCACTTTATTCCGGTATTAGCAAGGGCTCCCTCCACCGTCTGCAGTTGGCACAACAACGCCGCTGCTTGGCTCATTACCGGGACAGAGAGGCAGGACCACACCACTCCTGTGCTTGCCTCCCTACACTGGCTCCCTGTTATATTTTGGATTGAGTTTAAAATGTTATTGCTCACTTTTAAGGCTTTAAACGGTCTTCCTCCTACATTTACTGACCTGATATATGCCCCCTCGACCAGGAAGACCCGCAGATGGAGCCCTGCTGGTCATTCCCAGGTCTCGGTTTGTTACAAAGGGTGATGGGCTTTTGCTGCTAGAGCCCCCACACTATGGACCTCTCTTCCTGCCGAACTAAGACAAACCAAGTCTCTAGCTTCTTTTGATCTCGTCTTAAAACTTTTGTTTATGTGGAAGCTTTTACAAATGTTTGATATTTGTTTTTATTTATTTGTACTGTTCTAATTTTTAGTCTTACTTATTTGGTCTTACTTATTTTTGCCTTGTCTGGTTTTATTTCTTTGCAAAGCACTTTGTAACATGGTTATACAAAAGTGCTTTATGGGCGTCCGGTTTGGTCCGGTGTCCCTGCAGACACATTTGGCCGTGTCTGCGGGTGGGAAGCCGGATGTGGGTATGTTCCTGGTCGCTGCACTAGTGCCTGGCGAAACTCCTTACCGTCAGGTGAAAAGAAGCGGCTGGCGACTCCAGTCTGCAGCCCTCCCCGAACAGGCAGAGGGGGTGGAGCAGAGACCGCGACGGCTCGGAAGAGCGGGGTAATTGGCCGGGTGCAATTGGGGACGAAAAGAAAGAGGGGAGGAATCCCCCCAAAAAAGTGCTATATAAATAAAATTATTATTAGTGGTAACACTTTAGTATGGGGAACATAAAAACACTTAATTACTAGTGAATTAGTAATGATCAAGATGTCACTTTAGTATGGGGAACATATTCTAAGTAACAAAAACTTAATTTAGAGTAATGTAACACTATGAACACTTGTAGTTGTGTGTGTTGTTATGTAAGAACAGAGCATATTCATTAAGTGTTAGTAAGGGAGAATAACTCTTCTTGTGGTACTACCACCTTATAAAGGCCATACTAAGCAAAGCATATTGAGATGGTACTACTAATAAGCAATACTTCTGAGGTTATAGAGGGAAAACTCATAGTTAATGGCTTACTGGTTGTATAATAAGGCCATGCAGAATAAGGCATTAATGAGTACGTAATACTGACCAATTAAGAGCCAATATGTTGCTAATTTGCATGCTAATAAGCACCTAATTAATGGTGGCTACGTTCCCCATACTAAAGTGTTACCTATTATGAATACTATTATTATTAATAATAATCATTTTATTTATAATAATAATAATAATAATAACGAAAAAGCATGCCAGTTCCTTGAATTTACTTTGTCAAACTAAAAAATTTTTTTACAAATAAAATAAATAAAAAATCCCGAATTTTAACTGGAATTATGGAATTTTTTTAATTAAGTTTTTATTATTATTGTTGTTATTTTACCTTCTCTAAGTGAGGGAATCAATGGACCTATTCACTGGTGACAACAGGTGTCCTGGTACTGCTCCATTAGCGGTGGTAATCCTCTGGGTGCCTTCCAGATGTTTGGTGAAAGCACTGTTATATTTCACTTACAGCGTGGGAGATAAAGCATCGCCAGTAACATAAACATCTGGTTTTGGATCCTTTGTGTATATGTATATATACATCTATCTATCTTTTTCTTTATATGACTGCTGTTTGCATGATGAGAACAGCTGCTCAGAAACAGTGAAGTGTTTTGACGCACCAGGAACAAAACAAGTCCACCAGCACCAAGTCTCTTAAGAAGATTCCTTTTATTGTATCTACTTTTAAAAAAAAAGTATGTGAAGGGCCATATTTCACTGCATTTTTCACTATGTTAAATTTCAGTTTGCATGCAGTGAAATAAATGTACAACAAATGAAAAAACGCAATAAATTAGCATATAATTTACATTTGAAAAAAATTAGTAACAGTGTACAAACATTAATACTGAATATAAAATATATGCAACTAATCACATGATGCTTCTTATTTTTCACTTGCACTTAGGTACAGGTATAAGCAATGTGACATTCAAACATACAAGTTCACAGCAATGAGTACCAGTTTGATCGGGCATTTCTTTGTTTCCGGAGGCCCCTTAGTCCGTAGCCAGTAGATGAGTGCTCCAAGCTTCAGGGTTTACGTAGAAACAAGTCATGAAGCGCAGCTTTTTCATTTCAATACATTTCAAATGCTTTTCAACATCCACTGTCCTTTCCCAATTGCCTGTTTCAAGGTTTAATGACCAATGAAATCTGCCCATATCATCATACTGAAGGTGGCTACAAAAAAGTAGCAGCAGCAAAATAAAAATTAGCATAGTTGTTAACAGTTCCAATGGGATTATTGCAGACTCCTATACTGTCTTTCCCACTTTTCCTGGGATTTAATATTCCTATTTCCGAAGCAAGTGTGTGATACAGAAGTTTTATAGGTGTTCGCCTTCACAACCACAAAGCCAGCAGCAATGTCACATGGGTAAAAGAATCATCAGTTACTCAACACCACAAGCGAGTCTATAAATGGGTGAATATCTTTTTTGTTGGCAGCACAAACAACCATGTACTGTAACAATGAAATGTCCCAGTGTGAGGTAAGAACAGATACAAACAAAACAATAACATGACCAACAGAGAGATTGATAAGGATACCATTTCAAATTGTTCCGATCAAGCCTCACGTTTTGCTCAATGGAATCGGGTAAGTACAGACACCCACTTGGTAGCACCAGAAGCCTGGGAAGGCCTTCACCTAAGAGGAGAACAGTAGGAAAAGAGGAAGTAAACACAGTACTTCATGAGAATTAAAAATTAAAAAAAGCACCATTGAATTGGCTGTTCTGTTCTGTTCTGTCTGTTGCTGCTGTTCTGAGAAGAGTAGAAAAGGAACAGATGAGAGAAAAGGGAAGAGGATAAGGGGGTCAACTATCTGGGGTTAGTTTGCAGACCGGATATACCTGATCTGGCACCATAGGTTTTGAGGTGTGTTGTGTTGTGTTGTGTTATGTCGTGTCGTGTTTTGTGTGTGTGTGTGTGTGTGTGTGTGTGTGTGTGTGCGTGTTGTTAAGGTTGACATCACAACAGCCTTTGTGTGCTGTTGAATTACACGAGGAAAAAAAATACAATCGAGGGATGTTTCATGATATAAATGGATACTGTCCAACCACACAACAGTAAATTTAAGTATAGCGACTGCTTGTCGACTCCCGTCCGTCTTACCACCACAAGCCACTTGCGCTGAAATGACTGAACATGGTCCTTCAAATTGGATCCTTCAATAGTGTGCTGAGAGCCCCTCCACGGGATGGTTATTAAAGGCTAGTCTGGTAACAGTCAGTGTTTCACAGGGCCCAGGCACCATCTGACAATATCTTCATGCTAGTCTGGAGTTATCGGTCAGGGTTGACTGACAATGGATGGACTTCTATGTACGTGTGTAGAAGTAAGGCACCCCTCTCAGGAAAGAACAATAATGAAAACAAACTGGAGGAACAAAAAAAAAAAATCCTCCTGCCACCCACTACTATCTTTGTGGTCCATGATTAACATCATATATAATACACAAATCCTTACAAACTGTTAAGCTGCTAAAGTATGTAAGGGTTTTACGTGTGTAACTTGATGAAAATAACTACAGTATGTAAGGATTTACAGTATGTAACATTTTCATTCCAGGGCAGAAACAATGAATATGAATGTTATAACATTACATTCCCTTCCATGGCAGTAGGCTACTATTTGACAGAAAATATAGGTTGACAATGACTTAACTATCTTGACTTGTACAATAAATATACAGTACACTGATGGGTTTTGTCATATGGGTGCATTCAAACCTTAACTAGTAAAATATTTACACAAAAGTGCACTGAAGCCAAAGTCTGCCTGCCAATAGCACTATCACAGTTGTTTCAAGACGGGAGCCCGACGCCAACTAAACCTTCAGCTCCCATCCCCTCCTCTGCTGGGGCGCCATCCTCCCCATCCCTCCATCCCCAGCCTGCATCCTCTGTGTGTGACGTGTCCAGCACTTTGGATTCATAAAACAACAAACTGATGACAAGGAGGAAAACTAACAATGATATCAATAATTATTATTATAATAAAATAACATTACTAACAATAATCTTGCAATTTACACTTCACAGAAGTGAAAATAAAAATGGGTGTGTCAGCGGGTTGGCTGAGCAGTGGTTTGGGATCCACCAGGGTAGAGGGCAGGAGGATCGGGCGTGATAAACGGGTAAATCCTTACTTCCGGTCTCTTCCCCCAGTGCTCATGTCCCGGTCTGTCTGTCTTTCACTGGTCCAACGTTTTTTTTCCTCTCCCCACTCTGCCCCGTGTTTTCGTTCCTTCCAGTGCTGAGTTCAGCTTCCCTCCATTATTTTTCTTATTCCCTCCGTCTCCGTCCTGCTCCAAAGGTCAGTGTCCCTGGCAAGTTTTGCAGCACATCTGCCTGAAGTACCCGCGGCTGCAGAACTTGAACTTCAGCACCAGTGGGCAGTAGGCCACTTTGTTTACGTCTTTGCATTCTGAGGAGAGACACGGGGGACACCGATGGCTTGGTTTCATACAGCAAATACAATGAACAATAAAAAATAAAATATATTGCATATTATATTATAAAGTATTCTGATTCTGATAAATATACATACAGCAAAGCAATGACAGATGACAGTTTTCCTAAATGTTTCAGTTTTTCACAGTACGTGTTCCACTTCCGGTGTGGGAAGATGGCGGTGTGAATTTGTGTTAGCAGCGGCCTCACCCAGTACCGATGTGGGGAGATGGCAGTGTGAATTTGTGTTAGCAGCGGCCTCACCCAGTACCGATGTGGGGAGATGGTGATGTGACTTCGTGTTAGCAGCGGCCTCACCCAGTACCGATGTGGGGAGATGGTGGTGTGAATTTGTGTTAGCAGCGGCCTCACCCAGTACCGATGTGGTGAGATGGTGATGTGACTTCGTGTTAGCAGCGGCCTCACCCAGTACCGATGTGGGGAGATGGCAGTGTGAATTCATGTTAGCAGCGGCCTCACCCAGTACCGATGTGGGGAGATGGTGGTGTGAATTTGTGTTAGCAGCGGCCTCACCCAGTACCGATGTGGGGAGATGGTGATGTGACTTCGTGTTAGCAGCGGCCTCACCCAGTACCGATGTGGGGAGATGGCAGTGTGAATTTATGTTAGCAGCGGCCTCACCCAGTACCGATGTGGGAAGATGGCGGTGTGAATTCGTGTTAGCAGCGGCCTCACCCAGTACCGATGTGGGGAGATGGTGGTGTGAATTTGTGTTAGCAGCGGCCTCACCCAGTACCGATGCGGGGAGATGGCAGTGTGAATTCGTGTTAGCAGCGGCCTCACCCAGTACCGATGTGGGGAGATGGTGGTGTGAATTTGTGTTAGCAGCGGCCTCACCCAGTACCGATGTGGGGAGATGGTGGTGTGAATTTGTGTTAGCAGCGGCCTCACCCAGTACCGATGTGGGGAGATGGTGGTGTGAATTTGTGTTAGCAGCGGCCTCACCCAGTACCGATGTGGGGAGATGGTGGTGTGAATTTGTGTTAGCAGCGGCCTCACCCAGTACCGATGTGGGGAGATGGTGGTGTGAATTTGTGTTAGCAGCGGCCTCACCCAGTACCGATGTGGGGAGATGGTGATGTGACTTCGTGTTAGCAGCGGCCTCACCCAGTACCGATGTGGGGAGATGGCAGTGTGAATTTATGTTAGCAGCGGCCTCACCCAGTACCGATGTGGGGAGATGGCAGTGTGAATTTATGTTAGCAGCGGCCTCACCCAGTACCGATGTGGGGAGATGGCAGTGCAAAATCACATTTGCGGGGGGGCCTCACCCAGCACCGTCCATGCAGTGTCTTTGTCCACGTCTAAGTATTGTCTTCATTTGATGGCTGGGAGAGCGGGGCAGGCTTAGCTAACTGCTAGCCCATGCAGACCGGCAGTTCCGATAACACCGAGGGAGTTCTGGTGGCGGCCTCACCTAGCGTTGACTGTGGCGATTTTGGTGTCATCATGAGGAGTGTGGGTGTGTCGAGGGTGTCTGGTTGGGAGAGCTGGCGCTGGGTGGGCTGGGAGAGCTTGGTCTGCGGGCCCGGGGACCGCGGCCCTTGCCTGGAGCTGCGCTCGAGGAGGAAACGCCGATGGCGGTCTGACTGGACGCGGAAGCGGGGCAGGCTAAGCTAACTGCTAGCCCACGCAGACCGGCGGTTCCGACAGCCATCCTGGCTGGTGTTCATTTGTTTAGTTTGTATAAAGTTTGGAGTTTGTATATAGTTTATTACTTTGGATATGTGTGTTCTTGGTAGTTTTTGGATGTGTTTTTGTCTTTGTGTTGCACTGTCGTGGGCTGGGGGAAACGGCCTTTCGTTTCATTTCATGTACGCAAGTGCATGAAGTGGAACGACAAAGTGTTCCTGACCCCTGACTCCTGGAGTGTTCAGTTGTGGATGTGAAAGGACACAGCAGTCATAGTGCATTTTGATGGTCCCTCTTTTTGCAAGACGACTTCCTCCACTGGTGCCGAGTAAAACCCACCAGTACTCTGCAGCCATACTTGGAGACAGAGACAAGACTGAGACAAATCCTGGCCTCGTACGCCGTACGCCCTTCCAACAATACACACATGCATATCCCAACAGCTACACAACCTGCCAGCTGGACAGGCCGTGCTTTAAACGTCTTATCGTGATCTTGAGTGTCTTCCCTTGTTAGACTCCGGCCCCGGCTTCCACCGTGCCAAATGGAACAAGACATTGCCTCATCGCTAGCTGTAAAGGAACAATTAGCGTTCAGCTAATCCCATTAGCCAGCCTGTAAATGTTGCTCACGTTTTCCATTCAGGCTAATCGAAGGGCCCTTCCCCGTGCATCTGAAGGGCCATCCATCACACGCGCGCCTGCACGGAGGGTTCACCTGCCTCGCTCTGACCGAGCGCCAACTTCCCCGGTGAGATTGATGAAGCCGGCGATGTTTAGGCAATTGTGTCATCCAAGGATGTTTGGGTCATAGCACAAGATGGACGATGATAGAGACCGTGTACACCCTTTCCATTTACAGCTTCATAAGAAAACCAACAAGCCTACTACGGGCGTCCACTTCCTAACGAGGATTTTCAGGAATCCGGAAACAGGAACAGTTAATTTGTCATTTCATTTCATGCAGTTGCGTACACGAAATGAAACGAACCCATTTCCCCCGGCCCACAGCAGTGCAACACAAAGACAAAAACACATATCCAAAAACTACTATAACACATACGTATATACAAACTACAAAGACTACAAAAACCCATATCCGAAAACTTCCTCATCCAACATATCCAAAAAATGTCCCTGTCCAGGAGAACGAACGCCAGCCAGGATGACTGTCGGAACTGCCGGTCTGCATGGGCTAGCAGTTAGCTTAGCCTGCCCCGCTTCCAGGTCCTGGCAGACCGCCCTCGGTGTTTCCTCTTCGGGTGCAGCTCCAGGCAGGGCCGTGGTCCTTGGGCCCACCGGACGCAGCAGATGCCGCACCCTCAGCCCATCCAATGCCAGCTCTCCCAGCCAGACACCCTCAACACAACTCACCACACCCTACATGACGACACTACAAACACAGCCAACGCCAGGCGAGGCCGCCGCCAGACCACCCTCGGTGTTATCGGAACTGCCGGTCTGCATGGGCTAGCAGTTAGCTTAGCCCGCCCCGCTTCCGTGTCCTGTCAGCATTTCCTCTTCGGGCACAGCTCCAGACAGGGCCGCGGTCCCTGGGCCCACAGGATGCAGCAGACCAAGCTCTCCCAGCCGATCCAGCGCCAGCTCTCCCAGCCATCAAACCAAGACACAAACTTAGATGCGGATGTGGACAAAGACCCTGCATGGACGGTGCTGTGTGAGGCTGCTGCAAACGTGAGTTCACACTGCCACCTTCCCACACCGGATTTCCCTTCCTTCCTTCCTTCCTTCCTTCCTTCCTTCCTTCCTTCCTTCCTTCCTTCCTTCCTTCCTTCCTTCCTTATGCGCCACAAAGACAAGTCAAGCCAAGACCATTGAAATGTGATGGCAGACTCAGACTCCTGTGTGTGTGTGTGTGTGTGTGTGTGGCGGAGGTTACAGACACAAGTTTGCATGCGTGTCTACATGAGTGTGCTGTCATCTCACCATCACCATTGATGATAGGGGTGGCGTCACACTTGCTCTCACATTGCTGCATGGTAGTGGGCCGGAGAGAATCTGCACAATCATTAGATGGCTGACCGGTGTAAGATAGACACTGCACTGTCCTCATCTGCTGGCCCAGGCCACACTGTGCTGAACACTGGGACAGGAAACACATACAAGGATACACAAGCACATGGTCAAACAGTGAACTATCAGGGGGAGGGAAAAAACAATTTTATACACAAATAGATGCATAACTATATGGAGATTTAATTATTTTCACTTTGTTAGTTTGTTGTTTTTGGTCGTGGTTCCTCTTTTCTTTTTTTGTTTGCTAAACATGATGTGCTTCATTTTGGCTGTGAGAGAGCAAACCCCACTGACTACACCGCGTATCGTTCTCACAAATGGCTCGACCTTAGAAAACAGACGATTTAGGGGTGAAAGCAAACCAGGTCTCACTCTCCGGGTTTGTTCTTGCAATGACCAGGTAACAGACCCGGTCGTTGCAGCCAAAGAACAAACCCTCTGAATCTGGGTAAGGTCCTGCAGCACTCGCCACACCGGGGCATGGACAAACAGAGGGCCCATGACGGGGCTTATGAACAAAAACAGGAGGATAACAAGAGGCAGAATGACAACAGGGTGCAGTAGGAGTCATGCATGGTGAGAACGGCAACAACTGCTGTACGGCCCCCTGCTGGGACAACAGGACCAGTAGCAGAGAGGTCGTCTGATCGTGCTGGGGGTTCAGCAGGGACACGGGTGTGGTGGAAAGTGGTGGTGGTCGGACAAAACTAAGGGGTCTGGGGGAGTCTGGATAGCGTAGCGGTCTATTCCGTTGCCTACCAACAGGGGGGTCGCCGGGTCGAATCCCCGCGTTACCTCCGGCTTGGTCGGGGCGTCCCTACGGACACAATTGTCCGTGTCTGCGGGTGGGAAGTCGGATGTGGGTATGTGTCCTGGTCGCTGCACTAGCGCCTCTTCTGGTTGGCTGGGGTGCTTGTTCTAGGGGGACGGGGAACTGGGGGGGGGGTCCTCCCACGTGCTACGTCCCCGCGGTGAAACTCCTCACTGTCAGATGAAAAGAAGCGGCTGGCGACTCCACATGCATGGGAGGAGGCATGTGGTAGTCTGCAGCCCTCCCTGGATCGGCAGAGGGGGTAGCTTGGAAGAGTGGGGTAATTGGCCAAGTACAACTGGGGAGAAAAAGGGGGAACCCCCCCCCCGGAATACGTCAGTTGTGTCTCCATCTTCCATGTCCAACTGTTATGGTGTTCGGTTCTCATCTATTGGCTGTCCATCAAATGTCAACCTGATCTGCTTCATCACCGATCGCTGTATCTGGCAGTAGGCATTCATGAGTTTGCTGAGAGGCGTGTGTGTGTTCTGGTCTTGAACTGGACTACAAATCCTTCCTGAACTGCTACCTTCAGGTTTATATATTTGTTGTTTTCCACTTTCACTCATTCCTGTGGGGGGTGGGGGGGGTCTGTCCTCACCTCATCTCATCTCATCTCATCTCATCTCATCTCATCTCACCTCACCTCACCTCACCTCACCTCACCTCACCTCACCTCACCTCACCTCACCTCACCTCATCTCATCTCATCTCATCTCATCTGCTTCTCCGGGGTAGCATAACGGTGGCAGCAAGCTAAGTAGGACACTCCTGGCGTCCCTCTCCCCAGCAACACCCTCCAGCTCCTCCTGGGGGATCCCACGGCGTTCCCAGGCCAGATTGGACATGTAGTCCCTCCAGCGAGTTCTGGGTCTACCCCGGGGTCTCCTCCCAGTTGGACGTGCCCGGAAAACCTCCAAAGGAAGGCGCCCAGGAGGCATCCTGATCAGATGCCCGAACCACCTCAACTGGCTCCGTTTGATGCGAAGGAGCAGCGGCTCTACTCCGAGCTCCCTCCGGATGTCTGAGCTCCTCACCCTATCTCAAAGGCTGAGCCCAGACACCCTACGGAGGAAACTCATTTCAGCCACTTGTACCCGCGATCTCACCCTTTCGGTCACTCCCCAAAGCTTATGACCATAGGTGAGGGCTGGAGTCAAGACTGACTGGTAAACTGAGAGCTTCCGGCTCGGCTCCCTCTTCACCACAACGGTCCGGTACAACGTCCGCATTGCTGCTGATGCTGCACCAAATTTTTTTCTCCCAAAAGAAGTAAGAAGGTGCAGGTATATTTGTATTAGAGAAAGACATTTAGAGAGAAAACGAGATGGACTGATACAGCAGATAAAGTCACAATCTTTGCGTTTTGCACTGTATTTGAGCCCAGTTCGGTCCAAAGACGTCCACCGGAAGTCACAATCTCACTTTTAGCCCAGCTACACTTGGGCGTCGGGCTTCAGGAGGCACGGATGACCCATATCCGGTGAAACCACAAGGCCTAGAGTTTTCTTAAGGGTTTTATAATAATAATAATAATAATAATAATATGATATTCTACTCTATAGTAATAATAATCGTAGAGTGCTTTTCAGGGTACTCAAAGACATAAGTTACAATGAACATAAAAGCAACACGCCAAAAAGACGCGACACAACGTTAATCCCACATCAAAAGCCACGCTGAGGAGGTGGGCTGTGATGAACGACGTGAGCGTGGACAGATGGGTGCCGTCTCTGGTGGGTTTGGGGGGGGGGAGGTTCGGAGGGCGGGGGGTGGGGGGAGCTGTGGAGGAGGCTCTGTCGCCCGTTTTAACTTCTCCATCAGTCAAAAGGCTAATCTAATCAAGCGATTAGGGTTCCTTCTTTCGTGCACCGCGAAGACTCTGCAGCCGCCGACTCGCCGATACCCGCGCGTCCCATATTTACGTCACTCGCGCGAGGGCATGAGGGGGCGCGGCTGCTTCCAAGTTGGCGTCTCTGGCCGAGACGTCAGGTCATAGCTGCCCCCCGCCGACCGACGAACCGACGTGCCGCACTTTCTGTCACACCCCCCCCACCACCACCAGCACCACCACCACCCCACCAGCCTTCACGGGAGCTTTAGATCAGAGCGCCTGCATGTCATCCCTTCCCAATTACAGAGTCTTTATTAGGGTCCACTGCCAGCCATGACAGATGGCGTATGTCAGTGGCTGATCCTAAGTGGGATTTGAACCGGTGACCTTTTGGGCCGAGGGACCGGGAACTCGCTAGCTAGCAAACAATCTCCCCTTTCTGACGCGCTCGGGGAAGCCGGCAACGGAGGGATTGGAGCAGACAGAACGAAGGAGGTGATTACGTTAAAAACAAAGGGGTGGGGTCGGCTTGACCGAGGGGAGGGAGAGGAGGGAGAGGAGGGAGGGAGAGGACGGAGAGGAGGGAGGGAGAGGACGGAGCGGAGGGAGAGGAGGGAGAGGAGAGGAGGGAGAGGAGGGAGAGGGAGAGGAGGGAGTGGAGGGAGAGGAGGGAGAGGAGGCAGAGGAGGGAGGGAGAGGAGGGAGAGGAGGGAGAGGAGAGGAGGGAGAGGGAGAGGAGGGAGAGGGAGAGGAGGCAGAGGAGGAGAGGAGGCAGAGGGAGAGGAGGGAGAGGAGGGAGAGGGAGAGGAGGGAGAGGAGGGAGGGAGGGAGGGAGAGGAGGGAGAGGGAGAGGAGGCAGAGGAGGGAGAGGAGGCAGAGGGAGAGGAGGGAGAGGAGGGAGAGGAGGGAGAGGAGGAAGAGGAGAGGAGGCAGAGGAGGAGAGGAGGGAGGGAGAGGAGGGAGAGGAGGGAGGGAGAGGAGGGAGAGGAGGGAGGGAGAGGAGGAGCGGAGGGAGAGGAGGGAGAGGAGAGGAGGGAGAGGAGGGAGAGGGAGAGGAGGCAGAGGGAGAGGAGGCAGAGGAGGGAGAGGAGGCAGAGGAGAGGAGGGAGAGGGAGAGGAGGGAGAGGAGGCAGAGGAGGGAGAGGAGGCAGAGGAGAGGAGGGAGGAGGGAGAGGAGGGAGAGAGGCAGAGGAGGGAGAGGAGGCAGAGGGAGGGAGGAGAGGAGGAGGAGAGGGAGAGGAGGGAGAGGAGGGAGGGAGGGAGGAGAGGAGGGAGAGGAGGGAGAGGGAGAGGAGGCAGAGGAGGGAGAGGAGGCAGAGGGAGAGGAGACAGAGGAGGGAGAGGAGGGAGAGGAGGAAGAGGAGGGAGAGGAGGGAGGCAGGGAGGGAGAGGAGGGAGGGAGAGGAGGGAGAGGAGGGAGAGGATTACAAACGCCTGCTCAGCGCATGAGACGGCGCTGCGTAAGAGCGAGCCACAGCTGCGCCCTGTGCAGCATTATAACCTTGGCAGGCTCCGGCATTAAACCCCTTTGACGGACGGCGCTGAGGTTATCGCTCAGGCCCGCTCTGCTCATAAGGCGTCCTGGCAACTCGCTTCATTAGCAGCGGTGCGCCGCTGTTTGTGTTGGACCACCTCTCCAAGGCCGCCGTGACATAAGGCCCCGCGCGACTCGTGACCCAGACTGCCCGACGCTCTTACCACGCCGAGCGCCGAAACCTCCGGCAATGACGTCACCCCCCCGGCCCCGTCACGGCACCGGAAGGCACGTGGGCCCCGGAGACGCCGGACGCCTCCGCGCGACCCCCCCGCGGACTCTCGTGGGTCATAGCAGCGACTCGTGCGAAACAGCGCGTCATGGGGTTTTGCAGACGCAGCCTTCCCGGACGCGCGGGGTTTTCTGGCGTCCTCTTATCAACACCACGGCACTCGGCGGCGTTGCTGGGCGCAGTAAGTCATCGTGAGAATGTCATCCTCTAGTCTCCCTCCAGGACGCGCTCCTGGAAGTGATAGAGGGGCCTTATCTGCACCGCAGATAAACTTCAAACAACCGCTGGGGGGGGGGGGAGAGGGGGGTATTACTGCCCTGACACCCACGCGGCCCCAGCACTCAGTATACGGTGTATACTACCCCACCAGGCCCGCAGCCCCCCGTGTGGTAGGAATAGCCTCCGATGGAAGATAATAATAATAATGATGATAATAATAATAATAAATAGCCCCGGACCGACTCATCTCTCATGCTGATCACGCGTTAAAGCCCTCCAAAATAATATATCGTTGATCAAAACCACAAGTACGTTTTCAGGTCCTCTGCGTGTCATTACAGCAACACATCTAGCTCACCCTGCTTGGCACGTGCACCTTTTGTGTGAGAGCGAGAGAGAGAGACAGACAGACAGACAGACAGAGAGACAGACACAGAGATA
>NC_079222.1:48485747-48508247 GCF_029633865.1 Lampris incognitus
CAACAGAGGGGCTGTTCAACGACTCCCTACCAAGAGGAGGTAAACCATACCTGACCGCGTTACGGTCATTTTATTTGAGCCACATGACAGCCGGGGACAGCGTTCTGGATGGCTTAGGGTAGTCCGGGGTCTTCTTATAGCTCCGTCTTCCCTCCGTTGGGTTATTAACGTGGCTTATAACCGCTTGACTGTTGGGCTGGACTGGACTTCATTTCCTGTGACAAAACGAGTCTGTTCTTCATGCGGACACGAGAATCTAAGTCTCCGGTGCGTTTTTGGGCCTGCTTACCAAGTTCGACAAATTGTCAAGTCCCATTGCAGGAGGTAAGCGCTCTCTTGACCCCGTTTACACTCGGTTTTAAAATGCGTTTTTTTTTTGTTTTTTGCGATCGGGTCCCAAGTGGACGGCGCCGAATACGGGTGTAAACGACCGCCAAAACGTTTTGTGAACCGGTTCCTCAAACCATTTGCCGAGGTGGTCTGGGACGCATTTGGCCACATATCTTTTGTAGTGCAAACGCCGATGCGTCCCGATGCGTCCCCGACTAG
Organism: Lampris incognitus; assembly: GCF_029633865.1. Lineage (NCBI taxonomy): Eukaryota > Metazoa > Chordata > Actinopteri > Lampriformes > Lampridae > Lampris > Lampris incognitus. The sequence continues at coordinate 48,486,297 of NC_079222.1, forward strand.
GACGTAACAGGAAATCTTCTTCTTCTTCTTTTTCGGAGCAACTAAATCTGACCACAAGTGGTCAGAGACGCATGATAGGCACAGGTGTAAACGGCGACGCGTCTCGCTGTCCACTTGTGAGCCGATCGCCCGAAACTCATTTTAAAACCGAGTGTAAACGGGGTCTTAGGAAAGCCAGATGAGGAGCCAAAAACGTGCCCTCTTGGCGGAGGAGCGCTGACAATCCAAGCAGATAATTCCACACGTATAAATCTACTTTGTATTTTATTATTATTATTATTATTATTATTATTATTATTATTATTATATTTTTAGTATTTGTCATCTTGTGATATATCGTAATTGTTTGGCCACCGATAGAAGTGTGGCTGGAAATACGGTTATTCTGATCACATCCTGTGGTGAGGGACTCAGTAGGTAGGGCTTCATGTTGCTAGTGTGCAAAAGTGGTCTACGGAGAGCAAGAGAGAGAGAAGGAAACAGAGTGAGAAAACATATTTCTCCTTCTATGGTATGGCCAGTAAACCATCTAAAAATACCATGTGTGTGTGTGTGTGTGTGTGTGTCTGAAAGGGGGGATGTTTTGTCCTCCAGAATGGCTTGTCCTTGTTCTATATGCATCCTGTCCTAATATAATATAAGGCGTTCTTGCTTCCCTGTGCTGCAGCTTTATTAACGTGTCTCTCAAAAAAAGCTATGATCAAAATGTTGTGGGTTTCAGTGCAAGTTAAGAAAAAAAAATCACTTCAAAATATTATCGGCCCCTCTTTCAGGTTACATGGAGGTGGTTCAAATACCTAGAGGCTCAGTCCACATTGAAATCAAAGAAGTTGCCATGTCAAAGAACTACATCGGTAAGTAACCACATCGGCACTACGTTGGTCATTGCGGGGAAATGCTAAGTCTGTCAGAACTGCATTGCCACTAGCTTACATGCTACCACCAGCCACCTTCAGCTCTTGTTCTGTATTGTTACTAGTCCACTCAATTCAGTTCAGAATAAAAACAACAGCAACAATAATAATAACACATATTATTTAGACAGCACGGTAACACTTTAGTATGGGGAACGTAGTCACCATTAATTAGGTGCTTATTAGCATGCAAATTAGCAACATATTGGCTCTTAATTGGTCATTATTACGTACTCATTAATGCCTTATTCTGCATGGCCTTATTATACAACCAGTAAGCCATTAACTATGAGTTTTCCCTCTATAACCTCAGAAGTATTGCTTATTAGTAGTACCATCTCAATATGCTTTGCTTAGTATGGCCTTTATAAGGTGGTAGTACCACAAGAAGAGTTATTCTGCCTGCTAGCACTTAATGAATATGGTCTGTTCTTACATAACACAACACACAAAACTACAAGTGTTCATAGTGTTAAATTACTCTAAATTAAGTTTTTGTTACTTAGAATATGTTCCCCATACTAAAGTGACATCTTGATCATTACTAATTCACTAGTAATTAAGTTTTTTTTACTTCGAATATGTTCCCCATACTAAAGTGTTACCGACAGGACTTTTCAAAATACTCAAAGACGCTTTACATGTGTAAAAGTAAAAATAAAAGCAACACACCAAGAGCAATGCAACACGACGTTAATCACACATTATTAGCAATTCTGAAGAGTTTTGATTAATGATTTGAATATGGACAGATCAGTGCAGTCTCTGATGTGTTTGGGGAGGAAGTTCCAGATGGAGGGGGGCAGCTATGCAGAAGGCTCTGCCACCCCAGGTCCGCTGCCTGGTCCTGTGTGGTGGAGACAGGAGGTTGATGTCGGAGGAGCGAAGGCTGTGGGAAGTCATATGGTAGCGGAGCGGATCAGTGAGGTAGGAGGGGTTCGGGTTATGAAGGGCTTTTTGAGTGAGGAGAAGGACTCTGAATTGGATCCGTTGTGGGACAGGGAGCCGGTGGACGTTCTGGAGGACAGGGCTGGTTTGGTCACGGCATGAGCAGGCAGGCAGCAGTGGTCTGGACGTTCTGGAGTTTGTTTAGGACTTTGGATGATGAGCCATAGAGAATGCTGTTTCAATAGTCAATTCTGGATCTGTGAAGACATGGATCAAGGTTACAGCAGCAGAGAGGGAGTGATGGGTGGAGCTGAGCTATGTTTTTTAGATGGAAAAAGGCCGTTCTGGTGATTTGATTGACATGGTGTTCAAAGGAGAGGTTGCTGTCTAAAAGGATTCCAAGGACGCGGATGTGTTGGAAGGGGAGCAGAGTGGAGTTATTGATGATAAGGCAAAAAATGTGGGTGGTTTTAATAAGGGATTTGGGACCGATGATGATCATGTCAGATTTATCACAATTTAGTTTGAGGAAGTTGGCTTGCATCCATGATTTGACTTCAGTGAGGCAGTTGGTCAGACTGGGGTTATAGTGGTGATAGATTTAGTGGAGCTGTAGAGCTGGATGTCATTGGATTTACAGTGGAAGTGGAGACCATGACCACGTATGGTGCCCGGGAAGCATAGCGGTGTATTCCGTTGCCTACCAACACGGGGGTCGGTGGTTCGAATCCCCGTGTGACCTCCGGCTTGGTCGGGTGTCTCTACAGACACAATTGGTTGTGTCTGCGGCTGGGAAGCCGGATGTGAAGAGTAGGGTAATCGGCCAAGTACAACTGGGGAGAAAATGGGGGGTGGGGGGCAACCTCGTGACAATGTATGATGTTACCAAACGGGAGCATGAAAAGGATGAACAGAGGAGGACCGAACACCGAACCCTGGGGAACACCTTGGGACAGGGGAGCAGTAATGGAGGTGCAGTTGTTGATGCTGATGAATTGTTGTCTGTTTGTGAGATATTTCTTGAGCAGGGAGAGGGTAGCACCGGTGATGCTGATGGAGGGTTCAAAGTGGGGGAGAAGAATGTTGTGGTTGATGGTGTCAAAAGCTGCACTGAGTTCAAGGAGGATGAGAATGCTGAGGTGGCCAGAGTCTGCGGAGAGGAGGTGGTCGTCGGTGACTTTAAGGAGGGTTGTTTCTGTGCTGTGCTGTGAGCAGAAACCAGATTGAAACGATTCAAACAGGTCGTTGGAGATGAGGTGAACTTTGAGTTTGGAGGCGACAACATGTTCCAGTATTTTTGGCAGAAAGGGGAGATTGGAGATAGGCCAGAAATTGCTCATGATATCAGGAGTGAGTCCAGGTTTTTTGAGGGTGGGGAGTGACAACAGTCAGTTTGAGTGTATGGGGGGACTAAACCAGAGCTGTAGGAGGAGTTAATCATTTCTGTCATGAGTGAGGAGATACTTGGGAGATAGTCCTTAACAAGATTGGATGGAATGGAATCCAGACCACAAGTGAAGCTTCTCATTCCTACCATTAAGTTGGCCAACTCCATTGGGGACACAGGAGAGAACTCTTGACAGGGCCTCAGTAGTAAAGGGGGTGAGACAGGTGAGCAGGTCGACGAGGGCAGGGTAGGTGTTCAGGTTGCTGTAGATGGTCTCAGTTTTAGTTTGGAAAAATTAAAGGAAAGAGCTGCACTTGTTAAATGTGAAGGAATTGTCACTGGGTTTGAGAAGTGTGTTCTTTTGCGGAAAAGAAAGACCTGGGCTTGGTGGTGCCAGAGTGTATGAGGTGTGAGTAGTAGGTGGACCGAGCTGTGATGAGAGCATCTTTGTATTGTTGAAGGTAGTCTGTGTAGGCTTGCACTGACATTCAGGAGTATACCAGGGAGCTGAGTGTGTGAATGAGACTATTTTGGTTTTAATGTGGGCCAGCTGATCAAGACAGGAGGAGGATGAGTCATTATAATAGTTAACAAGATTTGAGGGATTATCAGACAGCAGGGGAGACAGACATTTTAATGGCAAGAGAGGCAGTAAGAGCTGAGGAGGAGATTTCTGAAGGATACTATGCGTTTGACTTTTGGGATGGGGATAGGGATGTCAGTGTCCATGGTGATTGCCAGGTGGTCAGAGATCTTGAGGTTGAGGCTGGAGAGTTGATATATTGTGAGACCAGTGGACAGATCAAATCCAGGGTGTGGCCATGGCTGTGAGTGGGGAAGTTGATACGTTGTGTGAAGTTGAAGCGTTGCAGCAGTTCCATTAATTCTGTGGCAGATTTACAATAAGGGCCATCAATGTGGATATTAAAATCACCCAGTAGGAGAACGGAAGGTGAGACGGTACATAACTGGGTCAGAAAATCAGAGAAGTCAGAAAGAAATGGTGGTTGTTTTAATGTTCTTCCTGTAAACAGCAGCAACACCACCTCCCCGCTCCTCAAGACAAGGTTTGTCAGTGTATTTGAATCCTGTGGGTGTAGTCTGGTTTAGTGAGAAATAGTCCAGGGGCTTACGCCAGGTTTCAGTCAGGCAGAGGAAATCAAGGTTACTGTCAGTTATAAATTCATGTAGAATGAGACTTTTGTTATTCAGAAAATGAGTGTTGAATAAAACCAGTTTCAGATGATGTTGCTTAATGATAGGTTGTAAGAACTGAGGAAGGGGACGGAGATTGGACTGATTCACGTGCCGTTTGTTGTGGTGAAGGTGAGGGTAACGATGTCCATTGGAATGGGAAGAGGTAGAACAGCAGTGTGAACACACCACAAGGGAGAGCTGGTGTAAGTGAAGGATGCGACAGTCATTGTTGTGGGCAAAGGGGAAGAAGAGTATTTAAGAAGGCACGTGGGTGATGTAAATAGTGGATCAGGTGTGGAGGACAAAACAGCATGCTGCAAATCAGCAGTAAGCGTGCAACTACCGAGCATGTTCAAGTGAAGACGGCCTCTTCAATACAGAGAGGAGCACTCCCAGAACAAGTCAAAGTGTCGTGTGCTATACTCATGGACTGGAGCCAGGTATGAAGGCAGAGAATCCTGCTAAAATGCCCCACACCACGACCCAGTGTGGGAATTGGGCCAGAAATAAAAGTGGGTTTTCCACAACTGTTGAGGAGATTAAAAAGATGGATAAAATCACCTTTTGTCAGCTCGAACTGCTGACGGACAGTGTCGTTGGAGCCAACGTGGAATATTACTTTCATTATTGTGGGGAAAGAATTAAGGAGTCCTGGGAGTGACCGTCAAGATGGCAGCCTCGGTGTGTTGGTGCGCATTGTTTTATTTTTATTTTTTGTAAACTCAGTTTTTTGCTACAATACCCGGATCTCTTTCACCAGAGAAGATCTTATGAACATCAGGGAAATTACTTCTGTGGGTTTATTTTCCAAATTTCTCATCCCATCTGCAGAATCACTGGACATTTTGGTCAAAGATGCACTCTCCTTTGTTCACACAGTGAAACGCCGGAGGAGGAGAGAGAAATGAGCCGGCGTGGACTACTGACTCCATTTCAAGGAATATTTCTCTCTAATATGCGATTACTGTGTTGCACTGGGACACTCTGACCGTGCCATGGTTCACCTAATTCCTGCATATAGGCAGATATTAAAACTCTTTAAACCTGTTGTTAGGACATCTAAGAAGTGGACCAGTAAAGCTATGAATTATCTTTGCACATGCTTGGACTGGGATATTGGGATATTTCAGGTCTGCCACACACAGTCTGGATGAGTACAGTGAGGCTGTGATGTCTTATATCAGCTTCTTCAAGGACAGGTGTGTACCATCACGCACCAGCGTTAGTTATAACAATGAAAAACCCTGGATTACAGCTAAACTTAGACATCTTAGGCTGGAAAAGGAGGAAGCATTTAGGAATGAGGACAAGGTGTGGTTTAAAGAGTCTAAATACAGGGTTATCAAGGCGGTGAGAGAAGGTAAACCACTGTACTCTGAGAGAATTCTCTGAAAACAACTCGGCCTCTGTCTGGACGAGCTTCAATCAGCTCACCAACTACAAACTTAAAGCTCCCTCACTCCAGTATGGACTTTCACCTGGCCAATGATCTGAATGATTTCTACCGTCGATTTGAAAAACAATGGGAAACCTCAGAATTGAACCTCAGAATTGCATCTCTGCTCTTCGCAGATGATGTGATTTTGTTGGCTTCATCAGAACGCGACCTCCGGCGCACTGGGGGGGTTTGCAGCTGAGTGTGAAATGGCCGGGATGAGAGTCAGCACCTCCAAGTCTGAGGCCATGGATCTCTACTGGAAACTGTTGGATTGCTCCCTCCGGGTTGGGGATGAGTTGCTGCCCCAAGGGAAGGAGTTCAAGTATCTCGGGGTCTTGTTCACGAGTGAGGGTAGGATGGAGCGGGAGATTGACAGACGGATCGGTGCAGCATCAGCAGTAATGCGGACGTTGTACCGGACCGTTGTGGTGAGGAGGGAGCTGAGCCAGAAGACAAAGCTCTCAATTTACCAGTCAATCTTCGTTCCAACCCTCACCTATGGTCTTGAGCTTTGGGTAGTGACCGAAAGGGTGAGATCGCGGATACAAGCGGCTGAAATGAGTTTCCTCCGTAGGGTATCTGGGCTCAACCTTAATAGGGTGAGGAGCTCGGACATCTGGAGGGAACTCGGAGTAGAGCCGCTGCTCCTTCGCATCGAAAGGAGCCAGTTGAGATGGATCGGGCATCTGGTTAGGATGCCTCCTGGGCGCCTTCTTTTGGAGGTTTTCCGGAGGAAACTCCGGGGTAGACCCAGATCTGGCTGGACGGACTACATGTCCAATCTGGCCTGGGAATGCCTTGGGATCCCCCAGGAGGAGCTGGAAGGCGTTGCTGGGGAGTGGGACGTCTGGAGTGCCCTACTTAGCTTGCTGCCATCGCAACCCGACCCCGGAAAAGCTGCTGAAGATGAGATGAGATGGGATGGGAAAGTTTTGACACCATCCCCCGTGACTCTATCCACCAGCTCCAACCCACCAGCTCATCCCTCCCCTGCCTCAGCAGGGGCCTGGGACTCACCACAACTGCCCACCTTAGAGGGCCCTCCTCTCCTACCACAAGGAAGAGTCTCTCCATCCAGGAGAGCGACGTTAATGGGCTGTTCAAAAGACATAACCCCCACAAAGCAGCTAGACTAGACCCTTTCTCTACCTCCACCCTGAAGCATTTGTGCCGATCAGCTATCTCTGGTGTTCACAGACATTTTTAAAACCTCACTGGAGACATGCCGTGTACCAGCCTGCTTCAATACCTCCAAAATCATCCCCATCCCCACAAAAACCAAGGACCACAGGACTCAATTACTACAGACCCATTGTCCTGACTTCTGTGGTAATGAAGTCTTTTGAGTGCCTTGTTCTGTCCCACCTTAAAACTATCACTGACCCAGTCCAGACTCCCTGCACCTACAGAGCCAACAGGTCTGTGGACGATGCAGTAAACATGGCACTCCACATCGTCCTCCAGCACCTGGACTCTGCAGAAACCTATGCCAGGATCCTGTTTGTGGATTTCAGCTCTGCCTTCAACACTATCATCCTGGATCTGCTGCAGGACAAGCTCTCCCAACTGCACGTGCCTGACTCCACGTGTAGGTGGATCACCGACTTCCTATCTGACAGGAAGCAGCATGTGAAGCTGGGGAAACACATCTCTGACTCCTGGACCATCGTCACTACTTCACCTCAAGGCTGTGTCCTTTCCCGTCTACTCTTCTCCCTTTATACAAAAAGCTGCCCTTCCTGTCACAACTCAGTCAAGCTCCTAAAGTTGGCTGACGACACCACCCTTATAGGGCCCATCTCTGGTGGGAATGAATCTGCTTACAGGTGGGAGACTGACCATCTGGTGTTCTGGTGTGACTAAAACAACTTGTAGCTCAATGCTCTAAAGACAGTTGAGATGGTTGTGGACTTCAGAAGGTACCCAGCCCCACCTGTCCCCATCACCCTGTGTGGCTCCCCAGCCAAATCTGAGGAATCCTTCTGCTTCCTGGGCACCTTCATCCCCCAGGACCTCAAGTGGGAGCTGAACATTAGCTCCCTCACCAAGTGAGATGACAAATAAAGTGTTCCTGATTCCCGAAGAAAGCACAGCAGAGGATATACTTCCTGTTGCGGCTGAATAAGTTCGACTTGCCAAAGCCAGTGATGGTGCACTTTTACACTGCCATCATTTAGTCCATTCTTGTCACCTCCATCACTATCTGGTATGCTGCTGCCACTACCAAGGACAAGGGCAGACTGCAGCATATCATTCGTTCTGCTGAGAGGGTGATTGGCCGCAACCTTCCATCTGTCCATGACACCTCCAGGACACTGAGGTGAGCAGGAAAGATCATGGCCGACCGTTCTCACCCAGGCCATGGTCTCTTAAAAACACTACCCTCTGGCAAAAGGCTAAGGTCTATAAAAACCAGAACCTCGCGCCACAAGAACAGCTTCTTCTCTGCAGCAGTAGGCCTTTCTGACAAGCCCCCCAGACACCCACAGATCCTAACACTGCCGCCCTCCCACCCTCAACCCCCTTCTATCTTCCCCACTGTGCTCACTGTATATGACACCTTTCAGAAAACGTGCACTACCCTGTAAATAACTTCTTAAAATTCTCATTTACCTTTTTTGTAACTATAGCTCCTGCCACCCAGTGCCGGGCATCAGGAACTGGCACTTGATCTCTCATGTTTCAACTCTAAACTGGTGGTGATTGCGCCTTACTTTTATTTTTGATTTTATTTTATCTTGTATATGTTTTATTTATTATTCTTTTTACATTTTATCTTTACTATTTACTGTTAAACTTTCCCTATGGCGCCAACATACCAAGACAAAGGTCCAGGTAATCTTTATTATCCCCAAGGGGCAATTTGTTGCACAGTCAGCAGTAAAAACAATCAACATTAACGATCAGCACACACTGATCAATACACAAACAATTCGCACAAAGAAACATAGAATTACATAATGTTATCCAAAAGGCCACGAACAGCAGGGACAAATGAATTCTTAAATCTACTGGTCCAGCATCTTGGCAGATTATATCTGCAACCAGATGGAAGCAACCTGAACTCACTGAACAAGGGGTCATCTCAGGACTCAGGTCATCAAGGATTGACTGAGCCTTCTTTGTGGCTCTGACTCTGTATACATGGGAAAGGTCATTTAGATTTGTGGCTACAGTTTTCCTACACATCTTAACAATTCCTTCTAAACCATTCCTGTTTTTCAAAGTAAGTGACTCAGACCAGCAAATAAAAGAGGTTAGAAATGACTCAGTTAAACAAGAGTAAAACGTTCGCATAAATGTTGTGTCAACATTAAAGCTTCTTAGCTTTCTTCCCAAGAAAAATACATGTGCCTTTGCACAAACAACAGCAGCATTTTGTTCAAAGGTTAACTTATCATCAGTTATTGTCCCCAGATACTTGTGCTGTTGGGCAACTTCAACAGCCTGGCCATGAATAACAGCTTGAAGAACAGAGGAAGGCTTCTTCCTAAAACCAATGAGCATTTCCTTTATTTTGGACACATTTATGTCCAAGAAGGAGCGTTTACGTCAGTCACTAAAATCACCCTCCGCTGGGCTGTGGTCAGTTTCATCATTACTCTGCAGGGAGAAGATAACGGAATCATCTGCGAACTTGATGATGTGTCTGCCCTCAGAATGACACTGTAAATCATTCTGTGTGTAGAACAAATAAAGGACACAACCCTGGGGGGGGGGGACTGGTAGAAGATAAAAGATGCATCAGATAAAAAACGCCATTGACTTGCACCTTTTGAGACCCGTCAGTTAAAAAGTCAACCAGCCAACATATTAATCCAGGGTTTAATGTTGTGCATGCTGGGAGTCCATCTGCTAAAATGTTTGGTTGTATGCAGTTAAAATGCGGGGAGAAATCAATAAAAAGCAATCGTACAAAATTCTTTGCACCAGCCAGGTGATCCAGGACCATGTTAAGTAGGAATCAGGAACACTTTATTTGTAAATATTGTTTCCTCAGCCCACAGCAGTGCAACACAAAGACAAAAACACATATCCAAAACCTACAAGAACACATATATCCAAACTACAAAATAAACCCTACAAAACTACAGAAACACATTTAACCAAGATATCCAAAAACCAAAAAAAGCCAGAATGACTGTCGGAACTGCCGGTCTGCATGGGCTAGCAGTTAGCTTAGCCTGCCCCGCTTCCGTGTCCTGTCAGACCGCCCTCAGTGTTTCCTCTTCGGGCACAGCTCCGGGCAGCGCCGTGGTCCCCAGGCCCACAGGACGAGGCAGACCAGGCTCCCTCAGCCGATCCAGCGCCGGCTCTCCCAGCCACCGGACGAAGACACAAACCCCAGATGCAGACGTGGACAAAGACACTGCATGGACGGCGTAGTGTGTGAGGCCACCACAAACGTGATTTTGCGCCGCCATCTTCCCACACCAGAACTGGATGAGGCCGCTGCAAACGTGAGTTTGCGCCGCCAGCTTCCCACACCGGAAGCGAAAGATGGAATGTGGGACATCACACCAATGACCCAAAACATTATGACCACTCACAGGTGAACTGAACAAAGCTGATCATCTCCGAACAAGGGCACGTGTCAAGGTCTGGGTAGATGAGATGGTAAGCGAACAACCAGTTCTCACAGTCAACGTGTTGGATGCAGGAGAAATGGGCAGGAGTGAAGACCTGAGCGACTTTGACCAAGGGCCAGATTGTTATGGCCAGATGACCGGGTCAGAGCATCTCTGAAACGGCCAGGCTTGTGGGTTGCTCCCGGTCAGGAGTAGTGAGTGCCGAGGATGGACAACCCACAAACTGGGGACAAGGTGTTGGGCACCCAAGGCTCATTGAAGTGCGAGGGCAATTAAGGCTATCCCATCTGCTCCAAACTGACAGAAGGTCCACGGTGGCACAAATCACAGACATTTTTAGTGATGGTTACCGCAGGAATGTGTTACAACACACAATGCGTCACGCCCTGCTGCATATGGGGCTGCGTCGCCACAGACCGGTCAGAGTGGCCCCATGGTGACCCCTGTCAGAACTGGACTATGGAGCAATGGAAGAAGGTCGCCTGGTCTGATGAGTCCTCGTTTCTTTTAGATCACGTGGATGGCACTGTAAGTGTGTGCCGTTTACCTGGGAAAGTGATGGCGCCAGCATGCACTGCGGGAAGGCAACAAGCCCGTGGAGGGAGTGTGATGTTCTGGGCAGTGTTCTGCTGGGAAACCCTGGGTCCAGTCATTCATGTGGACGTCAGTCTGACGTGTGCCACCTCCCTATACATCGTTGCAGACCAGGTACACCCCTTCCTGGCGACGGTATTCCCTGAGGGCAGTGGCCTCTCTCAGCAGGATGATGCGCCCCGCCACACTGCACACGTTGTTTGGGGATTGAAGTGTCCAAGGTGTTGCCCTGGCTCCCAGATTCTCCAAATCTCAATACGACTGGGCCTCTGTGGGATGTGTTGGACCAACAAGTCCAATCCGCGGCATCTCCATCTCGCAGTGTACAGGACTTGAAGGATCTGCTGCTAATGTTTTGGTGCCAGATACCACAGGACACCTCCGGGGGTCTAGCGGAGTCCACGCCTCGGCGGGTCGGGGGCTGTTTTGTTGGCACGTGGAGGACCGACAGCGTATTAGGCAGGCGGCGATAATGTTTGTGCTCATCAGTGTCTCGTCATTTCCTGTGCCTTCTCCGTCGAGAGTAAATTAGAGGATGCTTTCCTGCGGTTTTATCTCCTCTCCCCTAATGCGAACCGGCGAGGCCGCGTTATTCATCCCCCCGTCTTGCAAAATTCCCTTGAATCCAGCACGTGTAATGGCAGTCTTGGCACTGGACTCGTCTACTTACTTTCAGACTAAACAAAAACTGTTTGCAACACTGGCAGGGTCCGAATGAAAACAATCAAGCGAGCGGATTCAATTAGGCCCGTTTTGAGCTCTTCCATTAACACGGGCGAGCCACGTGACAGCGTGCTGAATTTACGGCTAATGGCGTTGATGGAGGGCTTAAATCAGGCGTCGAAGCAGAGCAGCGTCAGATTTATAGCGCCGTGGTGACAGCTGCTCGGTCCACCAGGATTACGGGGGATATGATGTCTATATATCAAAGTTTAAAGAGTGCAATTTTGGCTATTATGTGGACTATTCCCCCCTCCGAGCAATTTGTAACGTTGTTATGAACGTCATGTGTGACCCTGGTGATAAAGGCAATATTTTTCTTTCTACCTTCGTGGGAGTCCGAGTTATTTGGGTCAGCGCGTTACTGGGACGTTCTCTGGAGGTGAAAAACGTGAAATTACGGGTAATGTCAAAAATACGTTGGAACAAATTAACAAATTCAGCCCAAACAAGAAAAACAAAAACAAAAAACAAAGCAGTTTGTTTGAACTCTGCTTGGGCACGACTCGTTTCAACTAAATTATCCCACTTTCATGTTGAACTCGTGCGTGCAGCTGTTTTGGGGGGGGGGGGGGCGTGCTTTTGTGTTACTCTTCCACACATCTGCCGGTGGTTACAAGTGGCCCTTACGCGTTGTCCACATGTTGTGTTGTGGCGTGTCATCCATGGACACAAAAATCCTCGAAAACGAAGGCCGCGAGGAGAGAAGCCTGCGAGCGGAGCGCTTATGAAGCGCTATAAAGCGCTATGAAGGGCTATGAAGAGATAGAGTACGGAGTGGCTGGATCGTTTCTCAATTTGGTGCAGTTTCAACACGGGGGGAAAGTGGATATTTTCAAATCTGTTGTGCTTGGAGACCAACCTTTGCTTTGACAACCGGAGAGAATGGTATTCATGACTTTCTTCCAAGCTTTCACCTGAAGTCTGTGTTTTCTTTCTCCCCCTGACTTAGTATGTGTGTGTGTGTGTGTGTCTGTGTGTGTGTGTCTTTGTGTGCACGTGTCCGTTTATAATGAGTGCACAGGCAAAGGTGTGTGTTGCTGTTCGCTACTCGCTGCCTATGAAGTGGGGGGGGGGGGAGGGGGGGAAATGTGCCAAATGACATCAGTTTTAGCTCAACGATGGCGATGATGATGAATGTCGATGGCATCAAACCAAAACAATGCTTCCAACTGCCTGTTTTACCCATCATCCCGCCCACCCGCCCACCCCCTTAGTAGTCTGTTCTTTAATTTAGCTGTCACATGTTTCAGGGGGTAATTATTATTTCTGTCATTACGCAGCTCTGAAGTCCGAAGGGGACGACTACTACATCAACGGAGCGTGGACCATCGACTGGCCCAGGAAGTTTGACATCGCCGGGACGGCGTTCCACTACAAGAGGCCCTCCGACGAGCCGGAGTCGTTGGAGGCCCTCGGAGCCACCGCCGAGAACCTCGTTGTCATGGTAACCCGTCTCCAATCATACCCCCCCTCCCCCGTCCCCGCTGTGCGCTGTAATTACCATTTTGGTCTGAAGCGTCACGACTGTCACGCGTAATAGGTGGTGCTGATTCAGTCACCTGCCCGGTGCTCAGGAAGACCAGGACATCGATGGCCTTCCGACTTATGTGTTGTGGCCGTTGGTCTGCGTCAGTCCACATAAAGACAATATATTTGTCCCCGGCCTGAGCGGATTCTCACCCTGCGGTTTGGGTATTTATATACTTGACAGCTATTTATATGTGGAAATTGAACGACCTTTTTTGGCGAAGCACAAACATAACGGTGCGGGATTTGGCAGGGGTGTCTGTTATTGTGTGTGTGTTTGTGTGGGAGGGGTGGGTCTGTTATGTTGAAATACTTTGGTGAAAAATGCATACACGCGGATTTTTATGCCATGACAAGTGTCTGTGCATGTGCGTGTTTGCTTTTGTGTTTGTGTTCGAGCTCTTGTGTACCGGGGGAGTTGTGCACTTCACGAGTGCACGAGTGTATTGTACGGAGCGTATTGGTCTGGTGTTGAGGACCACAGCGGTTTTCTTGCCTGGACATGAACGCTGAAAATACCAGACCACACAGCACTACTGGAATAGCAGGCTACTGACCACTGCACCATCCCCGCCATTCCTCTGTGGCTTCAGACGCCGGGCCCGGTTTCTCTGGTCCCCCTCTGCACCGCGTACTGTCCCCCAGCAGAAACGATGCAGGGCTGCTAATCTCCACCCTTTAAGCCGCGGCCAAGCTTTGGGATGAGCATTAAAGAGAAGATCTTAACAAATAACCTATAAATAAAATAACCTAGTAAAAGTGTTTTCCACCGGGGCGTCCAGCAAAGTGATCGCCGGTTCGAATCCCGTGTTACCTCCGGCTTGGTCCCTACAGACACACAATTGGCCGTGTCTGCGGGTGGGAAGCCGGATGTGGGTATGTGTCCTGGTCGCTGCACTAGCGCCTCCTCTGGTTGGTCGAGGAGGGGGGACTGGGGGGAACAGCGTGATCCTCCCACGCGCTACCTCCCCCTGGTGAAACTCCTCACTGTCAGGTGAAAAGACTGGCGACCCCACGTGTTGGAGGAGGCATGTGGTAGTCTGTAGCCCCCCCCCCGGATCGGCAGAGGGGGTGGAGCAGCGACCGGGACGGCTCGGAACAGCGGGGTAATTGACAAATGGGGAGAGAAAGGGGGAAACCCCCCCCCAAAAAGAGGTTTTCATCAGTCCCTCACTTTGTTTTCAGATTAAAGGTAGACATTTGTCTGAAGAAAGTGAAAATGTCCTCTACGAGGTAAACAGAAACTCTTACCGCCCTCCTTTAACCAGAACTTGGTTTCTGTTCTCTCCTCATGGTCCATGGCTCGTACCTCTGCAGGTGCTCCTGCAGGAACAGAACCTCGGAATACGCTACAAGTTCAACGTGCCCATCCAGCGAACAGGAAGTGGAGACAACGAGGTGGGCTTCTCTTGGCACCACCTGCCCTGGTCTGAATGCTCCGCCACCTGTGCCGGAGGTAAGGCCGTCACACCGTCGCACATCTGCTCCATCAACAAGCGCCTCCGACTGCTGAGTCTACTCCTTCACATGAGCTTCTGTCTACTTAGGGCGAAATAACAACCCAAGGGGCGTCCGGGTAGCGTAGCAGTCACGGGGATCGCTGGTTCGAATCCCCGTGTTACCTCCTCCTTGGTCGGGCGGCCCTACAGACGCAATTGGCCGTGTCTGCGGGTGGGAGGCCGGATGTGGGTATGTGTCCTGGTCGCCGCACTAGCGCCTCCTCTGGTCGGTTGGGGCACCTATTCGGGGGGGGGGGGACTAGCATGATCCTCCCACGCGCTACGCCCCCCTGGTGAAACTCCTCAGGAGGAGGCACGCGGTAGTCTGCAGCCCTCCCCGGATCGGCAGAGGGGGCGGAGCAGCGACCGGGACGGCTTGGAAGAGTGGAGTAATTGGCCAAGTGCAACTGGGGGGGGGGGGGGGGGGTCCAAGAATCTCGGTGCTGAGTCCCGTAGCGCACTTCTGGTATCCCTAAGTGCTGCTGAATATTCAAACCATCTGAAGTATGCGGTACTTCATGCCTGGCGTGTGTTTGCGTATGTACGAGTGTGTTATTTCTTCAATCTGACCTGACCAGCAATCCCGCAGATGCCGAGGGATAGTTTGGAGAAAGCCAGTCTCATAATTTCAGACGGGTCTCGAAAATTATTACTTAATAGCTCGAGTTTCAGCCGGCACTAAATTCAACGCATATATTTTCCATATTTTAGCCGGCGTAATGAATATGGGGTAATTTCTGTGAATGAGCTGCTTTGCATAGCTGCTGGTCTACCGACCGCTGCTGCGGCGGCGCACGGGGGTAGGGTCACCCTCCCAGAAACCTTGTCCGACAAAGTCCGAGGTTTCACGTCCGACACCGAAATGAAACGTTGACCGTGCCCTCAGGAATGACTAAACCAAACCATTTAGCCCCAAAGCAGTGGGTTTCATGTAACAATAAATAGTGTTTATTGACTGAATAAGCATGTGGGTTTTTGTCGAAGGATGTTCGAGTCCAGAGCGCGAGTGGAGATTTATTTCTGGTATGAGAACGGCTCATGTGGGGCTGTCCCGTGTTGCAGACGTGCCTTTTGTTCGTCCACGTGACGGGTTCATGTGTGCCTCACCGCTTTATTGACACAGCCATGAACATTTCTAACCCATGATAATCGCGAGGTATTGTGTATATCTACTGTATATACGCTGGAAACCTGACAAGTGAAATATATTTGAGTGAGATTTCTCCTCCGAGCTAATTTGCCTTCAGTCACAGATGAGCACACACTCATACGTTTGAATATAAACATGTGTCCATAAGCTGTTTCCGCTTCCGGTGTGGGGAGCGGAAACAGCGGCGGCCTCACCCAACGGCGGCCTCGCCCAGTGCCGGTGTGGGAAGTTGGCGGCGCGAATTCACGTTTGCGGCGGCCCCACCCAGTCCCGTCCATGGAGTGTCTTTGTCCACGTCTGCGTCCTAAGTTTGTCTTGGTTTGATGGCTGGGAGAGCTGGCGCTGGATGGGCTGGGAGAGCCTGGTCTGCTGTGTCCTGTGGGCCCAGGGACCACGGCCCTGCCTGGAGCTGCGCCCGAGGAGGAAGCACCGAGGGCGGGCTGACAGGGCGCGGAAGCGGGGCAGGCTAAGCTAACTGCTAGCCCATGCAGACCGGCAGTTCCCACAGTCATCCAGGCTGGCGTTGGTTCTCCTGGACAGTGATTATTTTTTGTTCAGTATAGATATACTGTGTGTTACTTTGGATATGTGTGTGTTCTTGTAGTTTTTGTAGTTCTTGGACGTGTTTTTGTCTTTGTGTTGCGCTGCTGTGGGCTGGGGGGAAACGACAAATAAAGTGTTTCTGATTCTGACTCTGAAGTGTCCATAAGTGCATGTGCATACACTTATGGACTTGAATGCAAACATGTTTCCACACACACACACACACAGACACACACACACACATATCTCATTACATATGCCAGACAAGTCTAGTGTGGGATATGTCCCATGAGGGTTCAGACAGACCCTGTCTGAGATGGTATCGTACACACACGTGACACATGCTTGCACATATCCACAAGCATGCACACACACACACACACACTCACACACACTCACACACACAAGTGTACATGCAGTACATGAAGTTGGTTTGACACTGATACGGTAGCCCTCGCTCTCTCCATTAGGAGCCAAAGTAAAGACCGGCAGCTCTGTAAAAGTGATTTGTGAAAATAACTGGCGAGGAACAGGTAATTTACACGTCTGGATTAACTGCAGACCGACAGTGATACCATCTCCGTCCAAACAAGGTGCCTGGTGTAAGGAGGGGCTCCAGAGTGTTTTATGTGTGTTTAATGTGCAGCATCAGCTAAGCTGTATTCTACAGAGCTTACCAGTCCCTGCTTGACCAGCCAGTGTGCATGTGGTTTTGTCTTGTGCAGGCTCCCAGAAGCAGGAGGTGGTCTGTAAGAGGCTGGATGATAACTCGGTGGTCCAGAACAGCTACTGCGACTCAGACAGCAAACCCCCGGAGAACCAGAGAGCCTGCAACACCGAGCCCTGCCCTTCAGAGTACGACACGCCGAACCCCCGACTCAGTTCCCGAGCGGTTCTCCGTGCCGTGTGTTTCGATCTAACGACACCCCGCCCACATATTTACCAAGAGAGTTTGGCCAGTCTTGTTCTGACTTATAGAATTCCAAGATGATCGACATTACATCTTCCAATACAGTGCATAGTTAGGCCGTACCTGTTTTTGTCACTCTAGAGTGTTATGGAGTAATTGAAAGTAGTAAGATATTTTAACCATCACGGATGAGTAGGCTCGCTAGCCGGTTGGCTAACGGGTCGGACCATTTAGTCCACTGGTTAACGTGGTCGCGGGCGACTTGAGTTCGCGTCCTGGCTGCGGTGGTTCCCGGCTGCCCCCCAGATTCGCTACAATATCTTACTGTAATAAGAGCCGTTTCAGAGACCCCCATCGGTCTAGCCGTAGAATGTATCTCGAAGAAAATACATGAAGTGTCAATTGCTTATTATTTCATATGGTAACGCATGAAGAGAAAAAGAGGGAAAATAAACAAGCAAGTAAATAAATAAAGTGCGTCAGTTGAGGATAACAAGGTGAATTCGGTGAAAGGCCCAAACTTAGTAACATGACAGCATGTTATGGGGCTCCGGTGTAAAACACTCTCTTTGTAGCACAGTTTGCTCTTAAACTGCAGCTCTTAGTCTGGATCATTCTTTCTTCTTTTCTTTTTTTTTTTTACTACTTTATTAATCCCCATGGGGAAATTCTTTGCATTTAACCCATCCTAGCTGTGTCGCTAGGAGCAGCGCCCGGGGAAATTCCGTGTCGAGGGAGTGTAATTACGAACCTGTAGCCAGGTGCGGCACGGTGGCCCAGCGGTTAGCGCTGTTTCCTCACAGCCAGAAGGTCCCGGGTTCAAACCCCAGGCCGTCCCAGGTCCTGTCTGTGGGGAGTTTGCACGTTCTCCCCGTGTCTGCGTGGGTTTCCTCCGGGTGCTCCGGTTTCCTCGCACCATCAAAAGAAACACGCAGGGTTAATACTCCTGCCCGTGCCCCTGAGCAAGGCAATGCAAAGAAGAACTGGAGTTGGTCCCCGGGTGCTGCAGCTGCCCGCTGCTCCTATACAACAGGATGGTTAGATGCAGAGAACACATTCATTGTAACCCACAATGGCAAAATAAAGTGGCTTTCTTTCTTTTCTAGTCCCATTAGCGACGAATTTATGACATGACGCCGTTGCGATCTGGAACTTTCTCTGTTAACGCCAGCGCGGGTGTAGCTCAAATGGTTTTGGCTAGCTAAACGATATCGTCTTCCTGTGCTATATTTCACAACAGTCACTCAAACGTAATGTGTGTAAACTACAAATGACTCACTGGCCGGTCGGTTAGGAGGTCGGCCCCTCTAGTCGAGCGGTCAGCGATGTCGCCTCGTAGTGAAATTTCACCCCGGATCGAATCCCACAGCGGGCGGAAATTTACTCAGTCTCATGTGTTTGATTTTGCTTATTTTCAATGTACCTTAATGTCTTTTTACATAGTAATTTTTTTGAACTAAATCGGTGCGCTGAATCGCGATAGCGGCAGATGTTGTTGGGAGGGCTAGCGTTAGCGTTAGCCTCAGCGTTGTCTGTTCTGCCGCTGTACAAACCAGACTCAAGCGACCAGTTTCCTTCTTTCAGGTGGTTTATCGGAGACTGGTCAGAATGTGGAAAGACGTGCGATGGGGGGATGCGGACAAGGACGGTGCTGTGTATCAGGAAGATCGGGCCTTCTGAGGAGGAGACGTTAGAGGGCAGTCACTGTCTCACCCACCGGCCTATCGAACGAGAGTCCTGCAACAACCAGTCTTGCCCGCCTCAGTGGGTCACCCTGGACTGGTCAGAGGTACGAAAATACTTCCCTTTACTTTACGGCAGGGATAGGCAACATGGTCCAGAAAGGTGTGGGTGCAGGTCTTTGTTCCAACCAAGGAGTTACATACCCGAGTCTACAAATCAAGGCCCTTAGCAAAGACTATTGGTTGACTAATAGAATCAGGTGTGTAACTGCTTGGTTGGAACAAAGACCTGCACCCACAGCAGACCTTTCTGGACCATGTTGTCCGCCCCTGCTTTACGGTAATGTGGACGTCAACCGCATTCATTTATGCTCGCTGCAGAGCGTATCATATACAAGACGCTGAAGTAAGTAAAGTAGATGCAGCACGTATTTATCATCACACGTGGAACACCGCACAACTGTACTCGGTGTGCTGTGTCAAACACGAGTTTACAACTTCCTCCTCCTCTTTCCGCAGTGCACTCCCAAATGTGGCCCTGGCTTCAAACACCGGATCGTGCTGTGTAAGAGCAGTGACCTGACCAAGACCTTCCCCCCTGCTCACTGCCCCGGTCACAACAAGCCCCCCGTGAGGATCCGCTGCAGTTTGGGACGCTGTCCTCCTCCTCGCTGGATCCCTGGAGAATGGGGACAGGTCAGATGAGTTCCTCTGAGGATGCTCCGACACACCACAGCTTGCTTTAAAACCTCACTGTAGTCATTACTTTGCATATGACCTTGTGTCAGCGGGGGGAGAGCTCCAACTGATTGCTTAAAGGCGGCACGTGGTCCCTTTAAAAGATATAATGAATACTAACGGATGGACTGCAACGCATACATACTGGTGAACAGTCAGTATATTTTACACTTGGATGATGTGCTGTGGTTATCAGTACGCCTGTGTTGTCTGTCTGTGTGCATGCATTTTGGGGGGGGGGGTTATCCCCCTTTTTCTTACCCCACTCTTCCGAGTCGTCCCGGTCGCTGCTCCACCCCCTCTGCCGATCCGAGGAGGGCTGCAGACTACCACATGCCTCCTCCCATACATGTGGAGTTGCCAGCTGCCTCTTTTCACCTGACAGTGAGGAGTTTCACCAGGGGGATGTGGCGCGTGGGAGGATCACGCTGTACCCCCCAGTTCCCCCTCCTCCCCCGAACAGGCGCCCCGACCGGCCAGAGGAGGCGCTAGTGTAGCGACCAGGATATATGCCCACATCCGGCTTCCCACCCACAGACACAGCCAATTGTGTCTGTAGGGATGCCCGACCAAGCCGCAGGTAACACAGGGATTTGAACCGGTGATCCCCGTGTTGGTAGGCAACAGAATAGACCGCCACGCCACCCAGACGCCCCGTGTGCGTGCATTTGTACATCTGTGTACATGTGAACATGTGTGTATACCTGTGGTGCAGAGGCGTCGTTAGGATCTTGAAACACTGGGGGCTCAGCCCACCCCAGAAATCTTTAGATTTTCACTTGGTAATTGCACCACTTTCAAGTCATTTCAGAGTACAACGAATACAAGATGTGAGACGCTGTGCTGTACCGAAAGGTCCCGGTCAGGTGTGCAGGCTGGCTTTCACAACATGACATCCAAGTACACCAAATGAATGCAACCTGAGTTCTCATTCAACTTCGTTATTTTTATTCTCAGCAGCAGGAGTGAAACCCTGCGAAAAAATAAGAGCCTTGACGTCGATAGAATACGCTAGAATGTGTGTTGCCTTGAAAACCGACCAACCCTGGTCCGACAGCTTCTGCTTCTGTTGTGTGACGAGGTCTCCTTCTGAGCTGTGACACAACTCTATATCTTACCTGTCTATCTGATACCCTCCTCTTCCTCTCCTCTCTAGTAGCTCTTTGGGTGTCTCATCTGCCTGTCGCCCTCCTCATCTCCTCTGCTCCCTCCTGTCCTGCTCATAGGAAGGATGCAGCCAGCATATGCTAACCAAATCTCTCATTTTCTGATGCGATTATTACATCATAAATACAAATCAGTTTATTTATACACAGACTTAACCAGTTATTTGATCGCACCAACCAATATCAGATGATACACATGCAAACCATTAATGCACTATTCCATCCCATAGGAGCTGGTAGTCATCAGTGATCATTATTCTGTATGGTCTGACAGGCACACAGCTACAGCCCAGTACACACGTACACCACTCAGCACTGCACTGCTGTGTATTACTGCCTGCAGTGTATCACTGCACTGCTGTGTATTACTGCCTGCAGTGTATCATTGTACTGCTGTGTATTACTCCCTGCAGTGTATCACTGTACTGCTGTGTATTACTGCCTGCAGTGTATCACTGTACTGCTATGTATTACTGCCTGCAGTGTATCAGTGTACTGCTGTTTATTACTGCCTGCAGTGTATCACTGTACTGCTGTGTATTACTGCCTGTAGTGTATCACTGCACTGCAGTGTATTACTACCTGCAGTGTATTACTACCTGCAGTGTATCAGTGTACTGCAGTGTATCACTGCACTGCAGTGTATCACTGCAATGAAGTGTATCAGTGTACTGCTGTTTATTACTGCCTGCAGTGTATCACTGTACTGCAGTGTATCACTGCCTGCAGTGTATCACTGCACTGCTGTGTATCACAGCACTGCAGTGTATCACTGTACTGCTGTGTATCACTGCACTGCTGTGTATCACTGCATGCAGTGTATCACTGCAGTGCAGTGTCTCACTGTACTGCTGTATATCACTGCCTGCAGTGTATCACTGCACTGCAGTGTATCACTGTACTGTTGTGTATCACTGCATGCAGTGTATCACTGCACTGCTGTATATCACTGCCTGCAGTGTATCACTGCACTGCAGTGTATCACCGCACTGCAGTGTATCACTGC